>NC_053024.1:544845198-545006212 GCF_003073215.2 Triticum urartu
TCTGGAGGGAGGTATAATCTATCCCGTTGCTGATAGTGAGTGGGTAAGTCCTGTCCATTGTGTCCCTAAGAAAGGAGGTATTACTGTTGTTCCTAATGATAAAGATGAATTGATTCCACAAAGAATTATCACAGGTTATAGGATGGTAATTGATTTCCGCAAATTAAATAAAGCTACTAAGAAAGATCATTACCCCTTACCTTTTATTGATCAAATGCTAGAAAGATTATGCAAACATACACACTATTGCTTTCTAGATGGTTATTCTGGTTTCTCTCAAATACCTGTGTCGGCTAGAGATCAATCAAAGACTACTTTTACATGCCCTTTTGGTACTTTTGCTTATAGACGTATGCCTTTTGGTTTATGTAATGCACCTGCTACCTTTCAAAGATGCATGATGGCTATTCTCTGACTTTTGTGAAAAGATTTGTGAGGTTTTCATGGACGACTTTTCCGTCTATGGTTCCTATTTTGATGATTGCTTGAGCAATCTTGATCGAGTTTTGCAGAGATGTGAAGAAACTAATCTTGTCTTGAATTGGGAAAAATGCCACTTTATGGTTAATGAAGGTATTGTCTTGGGGCACAAAGTTTCTGAAAGAGGTATTGAAGTTGATAAAGCCAAGGTTGATGCTATTGAAAAGATGCCATGTCCCAAGGACATCAAAGGTATAAGAAGTTTCCTTGGCCACGCCGGATTTTACAGGAGGTTCATTAAGGACTTCTCAAAAATTTCTCGGCCTCTGACTAATTTATTGCAAAAAGATATACCATTTGTCTTTGATGATGATTGTGTAGAAGCATTTGAAATACTTAAGAAAGCATTAGTCTCTGCACCTGTTGTTCAGCCACCTGATTGGAACCTACCCTTTGAAATTATGTGTGATGCTAGTGATTATGCTGTAGGTGCTGTTCTAGGGCAAAGAGTTGATAAGAAATTAAATGTTATTCATTATGCTAGTAAGACTCTACACAATGCTCAAAGAAATTATGCTACTACTAAAAAAGAGCTTTTAGCAGTTGTATTTGCTTGTGATAAGTTCAGATCTTATATTGTTGATTCTAAAGTAACTATTCAAACAGATCATGCTGCTATTAAATATCTTATGGAAAAGAAAGATGCTAAACCTAGACTTATTAGATGGGTTCTCTTGCTACAAGAATTTGATTTGCATATTGTTGATAGAAAGGGAGCTGAGAACCCCGTTGCAGACAACTTGTCTAGGTTAGAAAATATTCTTGATGACCCACTACCTATTAATGATAACTTTCCTGATGAATAATTAAATGTTATAAGTACTTCTCGTTGTACTCCATGGTATGCTGATTATGCTAATTATATTGTTGCTAAATTTATACCACCTAGCTTCACATACCAGCAAAAGAAAAAGTTCTTCTATGATTTAAGACATTACTTTTGGGATGACCCACATCTTTATAAAGAAGGAGTAGATGGTGTTATTAGACGTTGTGTGCCTGAGCATGAACAGGAACAGATCCTACGCAAGTGTCATTCCGAGTCTTATGGAGGACACCACGCTGGAGATAGAACTGCACATAAGGTATTGCAATCTGGTTTTTATTGGCCTTCTCTCTTCAAGGATGCCCGTAAGTTTGTCTTGTCTTGTGATGAATGTCAAAGAATTGGTAATATTAGTAGACGTCAAGAAATGCCTATGAATTATTCACTTGTTATTGAACCGTTTGATGTTTGGGGATTTGATTATATGGAACCTTTTCCTGCCTCTAATGGATACACACATATTTTAGTTGCTGTTGATTACGTTACTAAGTGGGTAGAAGCTATTCCAACTAGTAGTGCTGATCATAACACTTATATTAAAATGCTTAAGGAAGTTATTTTTTTGAGGTTTGGAGTCCCTAGATATTTAATGACTAATGGTGGTTCACACTTTATTCATGGCGCCTTCCGTAAAATGCTTGCTAAATATGATGTTAATCATAGAATTGCATCCCCTTATCACCCACAGTCTAGTGGTCAAGTAGAGTTGAGCAATAGAGAGCTCAAATTAATTTTGCAAAAGACTGTTAATAGGTCTAGATAGAATTGTTCTAAGAAACTTGATGATGCATTATGGGCTTATAGAACTGCATACAAAAATCCTATGGGTATGTCTCCGTATAAAATGGTCTATGGAAAAGCATGTCACTTTCCTCTTGAACTAGAACATAAGGCATATTGGGCTATTAAAGAGCTCAACTATGATTTTAAACTTGCCGGTGAGAAGAGGTTATTTGATATTAGCTCACTTGATGAATGGAGAGCCCAAGCTTATGAAAATGCCAAGTTGTTTAAAGAAAAAGTTAAAAGATGGCATGACAAAAGGATACAAAAGCGTGAGTTTAATGTAGGTGATTATGTATTGCTATACAACTCTCGTTTAAGATTTTTTACAGGAAAACTTCTCTCTAAATGGGAAGGCCCCTATGTTATCGAAGAGGTCTATTGTTCCGGTGCCATAAAAATCAACAACTTCGAAGGCACAAATCCAAAGGTGGTAAACAGTCAAAGAATTAAACATTATATCTTAGGTAATCCCATAAATGTTGAAACCAATATTATTGAAACCATAACCCCGGAGGAATACATAAGAGACACTTTCCGGAACGTTTCAGACTCCGAAAAGGAATATGTATGTGGTACGGTAAGTAAACCGACTCCAAAACAATTTTAAGGCAATATTTCTCCGTTTTGGATTATTTAGAAAAATAGAAAAATAAGTAGCAGTCCGGGAAGGACACGAGGGCCCCATGAGGGTGGTGGGCGTGCCCTATCCCCTGGGCGCGCCCCCTACCTCGTTAGCACCTTGTGTGCCTTCTGGACTCCGTTTTCTTGCACGTTACGTATTTTGGTCGGTAAAAATTCATTATATATTCTCCCAAAGTTTTTGACTCCCGTATCACGCAAAAATCTCCTGTCTTTGTTTTGAGCTATCCTGTTGTATATTAAATCAATATGTCTTCCTAGGATTCGGAAGGAGAAAGCTATGTGGATGATTACTTAGCAAATCCAAAGGTCTATGGAGATGTGGAACATAATGGATGGACCACGGAGGAAGAAGAGGACTATGAACCCAAGGGGAAGGAGGAGACGAGCTCAGATGAAGATGAAGCACCATTGCCTCAACCTGGGGACATGCACGTGGAGTTCAAAAAGTCAAGTCTCCCTGATAGGGTAAAGAAACCCAAGTTCGAGTTTATCCCTTTTCGTCTCTTGCAGGAAAATAAGCAGGACCTATGCAAAAAGATATTAAACCTGGAGTGGGAAGTTGATGGTCTGAGGGATCAAAATGCCTTCCTCAAGCGCAAATTAAGGGAGAAGACTAAGCCATCAACTAAGCCAACATCACCACCACCTTCTTCACCAACCAAGGAGACATAATCACATGGGTATGGGCACTCCCCTTGGCAACTGCCAAGCTTGGGGGAGGTGCCCCGGTATCGTATCACAATCACAACTCCTATCTTTACCTTTTTTCTTAGTTCGATCCTTTTGATAATATCTTGATCCAGTAGAATAAAGTTTATGTCATGATCTAGCTTTGAGTTTTGCTTTATGATCTCTCTATGTAATCGAGTCCGTGAGCTATATATAATAAAGATTAGTGTTGAGTCAAGGGCTTGATTATTTTGCTATGATCTTGGGTGAATAAAAGAAAAGAGAAAAAGAATAAAAAGAAACAAAAAGTTCATATTGATCTTATTGAGAGTAATGACTTCACATAGAAAGAGTATGATGATTAAAAGTTGTTGGGAATTGACAGACATAGCTTTGGTCATTGTTGCAATTAATAGGAAGTAATAAGGAAAGAGAGGTTTTCACATATAGATATATTATCATTGACATCTTTTATGATTGGGAGCACTCATTAAAATATGACATGCTAAAGAGTTGATGTTGGACAAGGAAGACAACGTAATGAGTTATGTCTTTCTTATATCTGAGATAAAGTATGTTGTCACGGTTCCTCTAACTTGTTGAGCTTGCCTTTCCCCCTCATGCTAGCCAAATTCTCAGCACCAAGTAGAAATACTACTTGTGCTTCCAAATATCCCTAAACCAGTTTTGCCATGAGAGTCCACCATATCTACCTATGGATTGAGTAAGATCCTTCAAGTAAGTTGTCATCGGTGCAAAGCAATAAAAATTGCTCTAAATATGTATGATTGATTGGTGCGGGAGAAATAAGCTTTATACGATCTTGTGATGTGGAAGTAATAAAAGCGACGGACTGCATAATAAAGGTTCATATCACAAGGGGCAATATAAAGTGACGTTCTTTCGCATTGAGATTTTATATATCCAACCATAAAAGCGCATGGCAACCTCTGCTTCCCTCTGCGAAGGGCCTATCCTTTATTATCATCTTCTACCTTATGCAAGTCATGGTGATCTTCACCTTTTCTTTTTCATTTTATCCTTTGGCAAGCTTAGCATGTTGGAAAGAACATGATATATATATATATATATCTAATTGGATGTAGGGGAGCATGAACCATTATTGTTGACATTACCCTTGAGGTAAAAAGTTGTGGGGCAAAACTATAAGCCCCTATCTTTCTTTGTGTCCGATTAAAACTCCGTAACCACAAGTATTGCGTGAGTGTTAGCAATTATGGAGGACCAAATGATAGTTGAGTATGTGGACTTGCTTTTTAGCTCTGACATAGACTCTTTCCGATGTTATGATAAATTGCAATTGCTTCAATGACTGAGATTATAGTTTGTTGGAGCCCAATAAAGTTTATGATTTATACTTTTTCATTGTGAATAGATCATCACTTGAACATAAGTAATCATATGACAAAATCTATATATGTTGCTGTTATAAGAATAATCATGATGCCTTCATGTCCGTATTTTATTTTTATCGACGCCTCTACCTCTAAACGTGAGGACATATTTATTGTTATCGGCTTTCGCTTGAGGACAAGCGAGGTCTAAGCTTGGGGGAGTTGATACGTCCATTTTGCATCATGCTTTTATATTGATGTTTATCGCATTATGGGCTGTTATTTCACTTTATGTCACAATACTTATGGCTATTCTCTCTTATTTTACAAGGTTTACATAAGGAGGGAGAATGCCGGCAGCTTGAATTCTGGTCTGGAAAAGGAGCAAATATTAGAGACATATTCTGCGCAACTCCAAAAGTCCTGAAACTCCACGGAACATCTTAAAAGAAATAAAGAAAAATCCACGCCAAAGATGAAGGCCAGGGGGCCCACACCCTTCTCACGAGGGTGGGGGGGTGCCCCCCTAGGGCGCGCCCCCTACCTCGTGGGCCCCCTGGTGGCTCTCTGATGCCCATCTTCTCCTATATGAGGTCTTTCGATGAGAAAAAAAGAAGGATGAACTTTTCGGGACGAGAGTCTGCCGCCACGAGGCGGAACCTTGGCGGATCCAATCTAGAGCTCCAGCAGAGTTGTTCTGCCGGGGATACTTCCCTCCCGGAGGGGGAAATCATCACCATCGTCATCACCAACGGTCCTCTCATCGGGAGAGGGAAATCTCCATCAACATCTTCACCAGCACCATCTCATCTCCAAACCGTAGTTCATCTCTTGCATCCAATTCTTGTCTCAAAGTCCGGGATTGGTGCTAGTAGGTTGCTAGTAGTGTTGATTACTCCTTGTAGTTGATGCTAGTTGGTTTAATTGGTGGAAGATCATATGTTCAGATCCTATATGCATATTATTACCCCTCTGATTATGAACATGAATATGCTTTGTGAGTAATTACGTTCGTTCCTGAGGACAAGGGAGAAGTCTTGCTATGAGTAGTCATGTGAATTTGGTATTCGTTTGATATTTTGATAAGATGTATGTTGTCTAGCCTCTAGTGGTGTTATGTGAACGTCGACTACATAACACTTCACCATTATTTGGGCCTAGAGGAAGGCATTGGGAAGTAATAAGTAGATGATGGGTTGCTAGAGTGACAGAAGCTTAAACCCTAGTTTATGCATTGCTTCGTAAGGGGCTGATTTGGATCCATATGTTTCATGCTATGGTTAGATTTACCTTAATACTTTTGTTGTAGTTGCGGATGCTTGCAATAGAGGTTAATCATAAGTGGGATGCTTGTTCAAGTAAGATGTAACACCCTCGATGCGACTATAGCTCCCACGTGTCGAGGCACAACTTAGAGACATAATCGCATTGAAGGCATATGTCGCAAGTTAGGCAATCTTCACAACATCCCATGTAATGTAAATAATAAAGGGGAGATAACATAGTTGGCTTACACTCGCCACGTCAATCAAGTACATAAATAACATTACATCATCCAAACACTCATGGCCCGACTACGGCGCCAAAATAAAAGAAAACCCAACATGCGACACGGTCCCAATCACCCCCAACTGGGCACCACTACTGATCATCGAGAAAGGAAACATAGTAACGTTGAGAGTCTTCGTCGAATTCCCACTTGAGCTCAAGTGCGTCTCCTGGAGCGTAATCATCAGGCCCTGCATCTGGTGTAATAGTAATCTGTGAGCCACAGGGACTCAGCAATCTCGCACCCTCACGATCAGGACAATTTAAGCTTACAGGTAAGACAAGGTAAATATGGTGGAGCTGCAGCAAGCGACTAGCAAAATATGGTGGCTAACTTATTCGCAAAAGAGAGCGAGAAGAGGAGGCAAAGCGCGAGCGAGAAACTAGAGAACAACCTGCACAAACATTACTCCAACACCGTGTCCACTTCCCGGACTCCGCCGAGAAGAGGCCATCACGGTAACACACTCGGTTGATTCATTTTAATTAAGTTAAGGTTCAAGTTATCTACAACCGGACATTAACAAATTCCCATCTGCCCATAACCGCAGGCATGGCTTTCGAAAGTTCAAAACCCTGCAGGGGAGTCCCAACTTAGCCCATGACAAGCTCTCACGGTCAACAAAGGAATATACCTCCTCCCAAGACGTTCCGATCAGACTCGGTATCTCGGTTACTCAAGACACTTCGACAGGTTAAAACAAGACCAGCAACACCGCCCGAATGTGAAGACAAATCCCGATAGGAGCTGCACATATCTCGTTCTCAGGGCACACTCAGATAGATCAAGCTACGAGTAAAACCAACCCTCAAGATTCCCCGAGGTGGCCCCGCAGGCTGCCCGGTTCGGACCAACACTCAGAGGGAGCACTGGCCCGGGGGGGGGGGGGTTTAAAATAAGATGACCCTCGGGCTCCGGAAACCCAAGGGAAAACGAGGCTAGGTGGCGAATGGTAAAACCAAGGTTGGGCATTGCTGGAAAAGCTTTAATCAAGGCGAACTATCAAGGGGTTCCCATTATAACCCAACCGCGTAAGGAACGCAACATAACACCGATATGACGGAAACTAGGGCGGCAAGAGTGGAACAAAACACTAGGCGAGAGGCCGAGCCTTCCACCCTTTACCAAGTATATAGATGCATTAAGATAACAAGATAATATAATGATATCCCAACAAGTAAATAAATGTTCCAACAAGAACGGCCTTCAATCTTCACCTGCAACTAGCAACGCTATAAGAGGGGCTGAGCAAAGCGGTAACATAGCCAATCAACGGTTTGCTAGGACAATGGTGGGTTAGAGGTTTGACATGGCAATTTGGGAGGCTTGAAAGCAAGTGGTAGGCATCGTAGCATTGGCATAGCAAAAGAGCGAGCAAACTAGCATAGCAAAGATAGTAGTGATTTCGAGGGTATGATCATCTTGCCTGCACAGTTGTCAGAGTTGACTGGATCCTCGAAAGCAAACTCAACGGGCTCCTCGTTAGCGAACTCGTCTCCCGGCTCTACCCAAACAAGACAAAACAAGCAACAAGGACACAAATCAACCACGTGCAAGGATCAAACAATATGATGCTATGATGATATGCTATGCGGGATGCGATGCGGGATGCATATGCAAGATATGACAAGGGATGCATGAACCTGGCTCAACTTGGAAATCCAAGTATGCCACTAGGAAAGATGAGATGAAATCGCTTGAAAACGATATAAAAGAACGCCGAATCGGAGTTACGGTTTGGAAATGGCAAGCGATTCAAAATGATCACGTTCTGCGATTTACAGCAAGTAGCCATCTAAATGCAATGAGATGAACATGCTATAGCACCCAAACATGAACAAAAAAAATACATGGCAGGGATGCATACAAGATGCTTAACAAAAGTCTAGCACTGAGCTACGGCCAATTCATCCATTAACAGGTTCAAACAAGCATGGCAAAAATGCATATGGCAAACAGATCTCAGACTTAGTGAAATTAACACTTGTCTGGAATTCCAGATCAGGTAGCCCTCTTCGGAGCAACAAAACTACATGCTACAGGATCTGAACATGGCAAAGAAAGCATGGCATGGAGCTACTCAAAGAGCTTAACAAAAGTCCCTTAGTGACCTTGAGCCAAAAGGGATCAGAAAATACAATTGCAAGCATGTGAACATAGCAAAAACATAATCAGTTTTCAGACTTAGTGAAAACTGGACATGCTGAAAACAGATATCAACTAGGCATGTTTACGAGCTCGATGCACTCACTACGGTGCAAGTCATGAAAAGACAAGCATACACCCATCAAGAAGTCACAAAATTCAAGCTAGACATGGCAAGAACAATAGCATAGCATGCACGGTGCAACTACAACAACAGCGGCAAAATTGCAAACAAGTTGACAATCTGCCCAGATTCACAAAGTAGCAAAAGTAGAGCTCGATTGACTCAAGCTAGGGTGCTCCATAATTGCAAACAAAGGCATGGATGGATAGAGTACTACCATGTTAACAAAACATCCTTAATGATCATCCTCAAAAGAGGAACGGATCACTAGGAAACAACATGAACATATGGCATCATGAGATAAACAGATCCAGGACTTAGTGAAATTGCTAAGTCCCTGAAAACAGAATTAGCAAGTGCACCACTTTGCAAGCTTGCACTAGTCACCACACACATCACAAAAATACATGGGTTGCACCTCTGGAAAGATGACAAAGCCAACAAAACACATGTAGAGCATTAGGGCATAGCATGCACACATTAATCATGGCAAAAATGACAAAAACCTAAATGGAGCAGCAGATCTGACAATAATCTCAAGTAGCCCTCTTCTAACAAATTTCGGGCATCAAGGATGAACTCAAATGAAAATGATGCAATGGAATGAAATGATGTACTCTCTGAGATGAACATTTTGATATGCTATATGCATGAATCGGAGCTACGGATGCAAAGTACGGGGCTAGGAAGAAAGGCACATTGATATGAGAATTTCGGGACTTAGAAGAAAAAAAACAACCCTCAGATCTAGGGTTTGACCCGAGGCACGCGAACCAAGGACGGCGGTGCGCACTGTTCACCGGAGGCGGCGAACGGAGTGGGAGAAGGAGATGGCCGGAGTTGGGGCCGGCCGGAGGGGGAGACGGCCGGGGCGGCCTCCACGGCGCGGGGCGCCGGCGGCCGGGGCGGCGGGTGGAGGGCGCGGCGATGGTGGCGGCGGTCGCCCTCACCGGAGATGGCACGCGGCGGCGGGGTGGCCGGCGACGGGGAGGGCGCGGGCGGTCGTGCGCGACGGGATCTGGGCCTCGGGGGCCGGGAACGGGCCTCCCGGGCCGGCGGCGGGACAGGCGGCGGGAGCGGCGGGGCGCGGCGCCACGTGGCGCGCGTACACTGGCTCGGGGCGGCGGCGCGGCGTGTCCGGCGAGAAGCGGACATGTCCGGCGCGCGCGGGGTGAATTTAGGGTTTCGGGGAGAGGGGATCCGGGATATTTCGAGGGGGACCTATTTATAGGCATAGAAGGAGCTAGGAGAGTCCAAATGAGGTACGGTTTTCGGCCACGCGATCGTGATCGAACGCTCTAGATGATGGTGCAGAGTTAGGTGGGTTTTGGGCCAAATTGGAGGGGTGTTGGGCTGCAACACACACGAGGCCTTTTCGGTCCCTCGGTTAACCGTTGGAGTATCAAACGAAGTCCAAATGATACGAAACTTGACAGGCGGTCTACCGGTAGTAAACCAAGGCCGCTTGGCAAGTCTCGGTCCAATCCGGAAATGTTTAATCCCCACACATGAAAGAAAGCTAGAAATGACCACCGGAGGAAAACGAAGCGCCGGAATGCAAAACGGACAACGGGGAAAATGATCGAATGCATGAGACGAACACGTATGCAAATGCAATGCACATGATGACATGATATGAGATGCATGACAACGCCAACAACACACGGAGACAAAGACCCAAACCCGAGTAAATAAAATAACTTAACGCCGGAAATGGCAAGAGTTGGAGTACAAATTGGGAAAGTTACATCCGGGGTGTTACAACAACAACACCCAAGCACCGGTCCACCCACATATCAAATTATCAAAGTATCGAACGCGAATCATATGAACGTGATGAAAACTAGCTTGACGATATTCCCATGTGTCATCGGGAGTGCTTTTCCTATTATAAGAGTTTGTTCCGGCTTGTCCTTTGCTACAAAAGGATTGGGCCACCTTGCTGCACTTTATTTACTTTTGTTACTTGTTGCTCGTTACAATTTATCCTATCACAAAACTATCTGTTACAACTTATTTCAGTACTTGCAGAGAATACCTTGCTGAAAACCGCTTATCATTTCCTTCTGCTCCTCGTTGGGTTCGACACTCTTACTTATCGAAAGGACTATGATAGATCCCCTATACTTGTGGGTCATCAGCCTCGGCCTCCTCCCCCCACTCTCCCTGCCCCGCGTGCCCGCCGTCGTGTCTGGATCGCGCTCACTGCGCCCGGCCACGCCCAGTAGCCCGCATCCGTCTCGCACTCACTGCGGCCACCCCGTGCCGCGCCGACCGCTTCCAGTCGCGCTCCGACTCTCCCCCGTGACCCCGTGTGCCCCCCTTGTGCGCGTCCCGCCGTGCTCGTGGCTCGCCTGCTCCTGCCGCCACCGTTGCTTCCTATTGCTACTGCCGACGTTCGCTCACAGCCGCTCGCCGCTGCCGCTCTCCCCTGCCTCTGCTCCCCGCTATGGCACCCTTCTGTGACCCCTGCCTCGCTGCTACTCGCCGCCCTCCTAGGCCCCCGCTCGCCACCACTCGCTCACGCCGGCTCCACCCGCGCGCCCACGCCGCGCCGCTCCTCCTGGCCGCCTCTGCTTCGCGCTGGCGGCCGCCCTCGCCGGCTCCAGCCGTCGGCCCTCGCCCCGGCGCTGGCCGCCCGCAGCGCCCGCTCCCCGGCGCCGGCCTGCCGTGGCCTCGCCGCCGTCGGGCACGGCCCCGGTCGGCTGGCCTCGCCTCCCCTTACCCCCCTGCGCCCGTTAACACACCCACCCCCTGTTAAAAAAAATAAAAAATAATAATATATAATTAATTAATTAACTTAATTAATCTAGTTTAATTAAACTTAATTAATCCTGCTTAATTATAAACCCTAATTAATATGTTTAGTCCATGACAGGTGGGTCCCACTGGACCCACATATCAGTTTTGACTCTGGTCAACTGGTTAGTTGACCTGATGACGTCACGGTGATCTCATGCTGACATCACCTTGCACTGTTCTGGATAATGTTCGTTTTAAATAATTGAATAATTTCAAAATATTGCTAAAACTTTAGAAAATCATAGAAATTAATCCGTAACTCGGATGAAAATACTTTGTACATGAAAGTTGCTCAGAACGACGAGACAAATCCGAATATGCGGTCCATTTGTCAGCCACATGTCCCTAGCATAGAGAACGTGCAACATTTCACCTTCGATTCATCTATCCAAAAATGTGAAACACCGGGGATACTTTCCCGGATGTTCCCCCCTTCGCCGGTAGCACCTCCTACCGTGTTAGGTCACACCCGGCACATCTTATTTCCATGTTATGCTTTGTGCTGCTATGTTTACTTTATATTTACTGTTTCTTCCCCTCTTCTCTCCGGTAGACCCCGAGACCGATGCTGCCCTTGTGATCGACTACGTCGTCGACGACACTTGTTCTTTTTCAGCAGAGCTTCCAGGCAAGCAAACCCCCCTTGAGCATTTCTATATTGCCCATTTCTTTCCCTCTCATGCTTGCATTAGAACTGCTACTGCTTTCTGTATGATCCTACTCTGATGCATAGCCTGTTTTTGTTACCTGCTTTCATACCTTAACTGCTTATTCTAAACTGCTTAGTATAGGTTGGTTAGAGACCCATCAGTGACCCCCACCTTGTCCTAGTTGCCCCGCTTTAAGTTCAATGACTCGATCAACGTGATCGATGTCCAGGCCCCGACATCGCACATCACCCCCCTAGTTGTACGACTCTGCAGAGTTACCATCGAGTGCCGAGGGTGGAACCTCATACATCACTCCTGATGAGATCTCTGTAGTGTAGCTATTTGGTCGTGGTCATCGAGGGTGATTTCCTCCTTAACCACTAACGATACAGCTTTGTCGTGCAACCCCTCAAGTGTGAACCTCGAGGGTGGATCCTCTTACGTTCACCTTGATGATTACATCGAGTGGAATTCACCGGGGGTGATTCCTCGGGTTTCCCCCTTGGTGTTAGACACATAGTTACTATGGTTACTATGACTTTACACTGAACCATGTTACTAAACACGGGTCAGCCCTGAGGGGTACCCGCGCGAGCTTAATAGTGAGTGATGTGGAGTCGGGTTGACCTGGAAGGTGCCCGCGAGATACTTACGAGGCGTGGCCGGGCATTCTTAGCCCTTGCCGCAAGTACTCGAGACGGGGAGACGGGGTCACATCTTTCGTGAGTTTCTGCTTGTTACCGCGTGTTCCTAATCCACTACGATTTGGGTATTTGATCCGAGGGGCCTCTGGCCTTATAGCACTAACCATCACGTGGGCATTGTATGGGCGTTCTGCGTCGTATGCATCAGCCGAAGCTTAATCGACGTCAGCGACTGAGCGGCGCATGCCGGGTTGGACTGGTAAGCACCTGCCTTTTTGAAGGAGGTAGCTAGGTCTGCTCACCGGCCGCGTACGCAACGTGCAGGAGTTCCTGGGGAGATGGCCCATGACCCCCCTGGGGGCATAGGTTTAGTCTGGCGTGCTGACCTCTCTATTAAGCCTAGGTTGGGTTGCGGCGTATTGTTTGGCCGAGGCCGGGCATGACCTAGGAAAGTGTGTCTGGTCAGAGTTAATTGAGTGTGGTGGGTAAGTTGGTGCACCCCTGCAGGGAAGAAAACATCTATCGATAGCCTGTCCTATGGTAACGGACACTTGGAGTTGTATCCCGATCGATACAACTAGAACTGGATAGTTGAGATGAGAAATGGATAGTATGGCTCTGGGATTGCTTTCTCGCAGGGAGTTGAGAAAGGATCTCTGGCCAAGGTTGATAACACTACTACTACTTTACATTATTTTGATCTGTACTCTTCTACATGCTGCAAGATGCTTGAAGATGCTGGAAGATGCTAGTCTTCGATAGGCTAGGCTTTCCCCTTGTTTCTGGCATTCTGTAGTTTAGTCCACAGATACAACCCATTTCCTTTGATACATATGCATACTTAGTTTAGATCTTATGTAAGTCTTGCGAGTACTTTGGATGAGTACTCACGGCTGCCTAGCTACCTCTTTTCCCCCATACCCGATTGTTGCGACCAGATGACGGATCCCAGGAGCCAGACGACACCATTGATGACTACTGCTA
This sequence comes from Triticum urartu, assembly GCF_003073215.2. NCBI lineage: Eukaryota > Viridiplantae > Streptophyta > Magnoliopsida > Poales > Poaceae > Triticum > Triticum urartu. The sequence continues at coordinate 544,858,855 of NC_053024.1, forward strand.
CCCCGAGGGTGCCTACTACTACATGAAGACCGCCGACGACCAGGAGTAGTTAGAAGGCTCCCAGGCAGGAGGCCTTGACTTTTCGATCGTTGATGCTTTTATGCTAGCCTTCTTAAGGCAAACTTGTTTAACTCATGTATGTACTTAGATATTGTTGCTTCCGCTGACTCTTGTGTATTCGAGCTTATGTATTCGAGCCCTCGAGGCCCTTGGCTTGTAATATAAAGCTTGTATTATTTTAATTTGTGTCTAGAGTTGTGTTGTGATATCTCCCCGTGAGTCCTTGATCTTGATCGTACACATTTGCGTGTATGATTAGTGTACAGTCAAATTGGGGGCGTCACAGCTGGCACCAAATAACAATTGTTTAGGTCTAATACTAATCCCGAAGGTAGATGTAGAGGTAGCGTGCCGACGGCGATCACATCGATTTTGGAACCATTTCCCGCGTGCATCGTCACCTCGTCCTTAGCCAATCTTCGTTTAATCCGTAGCCCCTATTTCAAGTTGCAAATGTTAGCAACTTAACCATTATCAAATACCCAGGCGCTACTACGAGCATTAGTAAGGTACACATCAATAACATGAATATCAAATATACCTTTCATGTTGCCATCCTTCTTCTCTGCCAAATACTTGGGGCAGTTCCGCTTCCAGTGACCAGTCCCTTTGCAGTAGAAGCACTCAGTCTCAGGCTTAGGTCCAGACTTGGGCTTCTTCACTTGAGCAACAAATCGCTTGCTGTTCTTCTTGAAGTTCCCCTTCTTCCCTTTACACTTTTTCTTGAAACTGGTGGTCTTGTTGACCATCAACACTTGATGCTCTTTCTTGATTTCTACCTCCGCAACCTTTAGCATTGCGAAGAGCTCGGGAATCGTCCTATAAATCCATTGCATATTATAGTTCATCACGAAGCTCTTGTAGCTTGGTGGCACTGATTGAAGAACTCTGTCAATGACACTATCATCAGGAAGATTAACTCCTAGCTGAGTCAAGTGGTTGTGGTACCCAGACATTATGATTATATGTTCACTGACAGAACTATTCTCCTCCATTTTGTAGTTGTAGAACTTATTGGAGACTTCATATCTCTCAATCCGAGCATTTGCTTGAAATATTAACTTCTACTCCTGGAACATCTCATATGCTCCATGATGTTCAAAACGTCGTTGAAGTCCCGGTTCTAAGATGTAAAGCATGGCACACTGAACTATCGAGTAGTCATCAGATTTGCTCTGCTAGGTGTTCATAACATCTGACGTTGCTCCTGCAGCGGGTTTGTCACATAGCGGTGCTTTCAGGACGTAATTCTTCTGTGCATCAATGAGGATAATCCTCAAGTTACGGACCTAGTCTGTGTAATTGCTACCATCATATTTCAACTTAGCTTTCTCTAGGAACGCATTAAAATTCAACGGAACAACAACACGGGCCATCTATCTACAACAACATAGACATGCAAAATACTATAAGGTACTAAGTTCATGATAAATTAAAGTTCAATTAATCAAATTACTTAAGAACTTCCACTTAGATAGACATCCCTCTAATCATCTAAGTGATCATGTGATCCATATCAACTAACTCCCACTTAGATTTTGATCTGCGGAATACAACTGCTTTGACCCAATCCTAGAAATGGACAAGGTACTAGAGTTTGTTTCTCCTAGTCATTCCGGAATAGAATGGCTTGACGGACCACAAAAATAATAGGCATCGATAACATGAATGCACAACTATTCTTGACTATCACATGATATACGGGGGTCAGAATACAACTAAAGAGAACAACTCAAGGAACATATAAATTTTTGAGTTGTGGATTCATGGGTTAGTATGTCAAACGAGTTCAACATATTTCTTCCAGATAACCCATGCAGAATGATAGAACTGGCAGAGTCACAATATAAATGGAGTACTCCTCAAGAGCACCCTGGTTGTGATCTTTTGGTTCAAAGAACTTCTTCCTTAATGGTTCATGGTATTTGGAAGAAGGAAATACCATGGACCTCAAGGACTACCACAAGGTTACTAATTTCCTAAAGGTACGAGCAACACTATCAACACGGGGTAAGTAGAGTGAATATTGGGTCAAGAACCCAAGAGTAGAATACCTACTACTAAGTAGCATCGCGGGATGCTCTCGAGAATGGTGTCCAGAATCATCACACTGGGAATGCAAAACATGGCTAGATTACTAGGTGGTCCTCTAAGACACCTAGGGTCGTAATAATAACTCCAACATATATGTCGAGGCAATAAATTACCTCAACGCATCGGATAGTATGGTTAGACTGGCCCAAAAAGACATCGAACACAGGAGAAAGGGATTTGCAAATGCATTAGATTGTTTAGAAACCTGGGATGACTCGGACAGCATAACGACTGTAAATGCTCAAAAAGATTTGAGACATCCTGCAAAATGGTGGCATAACCACTCAACATCACAATATCAAAGTTCCGGGATCAACGGTCAACATACGGAAGTAGTAGGAACTGAACTGAGGCTTAAACCCAACAATCCTAGGCAATACGGTTTAGTAACACGTCATCCTGAGAGATAGAAGAGAAGCCTAGTTCTTAACCCCCGTAGAAAAGAAGAGGTTGACTCAGAGCAGAAGGGCATAAGGTAAAGGAGTAAAAAGAGCCTTACGTTCCCATCCACAATCAATTCCCTTATATAACTAAAGCATTTCTAGACATGACTTCGACCAACTTGGCTTGGTAATCCTACAGGCAGTCAGGCTCTGATACCAACGCTGTCAGGACCCTGATTCCAAGTCACATCGATCTAGCCGGTAACACCTCATATCAATTTGCGGCCTCACGCACGGTAATCCCACGGGTGTCGCCTTACCATGGCCCGGGACCGTTTGCGCCTTTTGGCTCACGTATATGATAGTGTCGCTAGCATCCATATGACAGAGAACCCGGGCCAACATGGCTAGTCGTGAACCCAAAGCGGCGACTAACCTATGGGGACAGGCATACATGAATCACATCGAGCATGTCGGTCAGCAGCGTGTGAATCCGGGCTGTAGCACTGGGCTAATAGGACTCCGGGAACCCGGGCTATAGCAGGCCAGGCAGGACTCCGGATGTCACCGCGTGACATTTCCCCGAAGGGACAGACACATCAACGAAGTGAATCACATGCCGGCCAGTCAAGTGTTCCGGAGCAGTAGTGCTGGGCTAGCAGGACTTCGGTGAACCGGGATGTAGCGGACTACTATGGCTCATGGAAGCACAAGACTACATTTCCCCATAAGAGAGGCTACCAAGGATAAACAACTAGGTTATCGGATCCCACACATACCAAGTATTTCAATCATACACACAATATGCTCGATATGTGTAAATACAACATGGCATCACAGCATAACTCTACGACTCAGAGTATTATTCATTAGGCTCCGAGGAGCCAAGCATTACAAACATGGGTCTCATGACCCAACATACAAAGCATACAAGCAACAAGCACATGCAGAAGCTTAACTTGTCTGAGTACAGACAACTACAAATGAAGAAGGCTCCGAAGCCTGACTATCTGCAAGACCCTCCCAAGGTACAAGATCGTAGCTGAGGTAACAAGCTAAACGTCGAAGTCCACATGGAACTACTAGCGAGATTGACGTCTCTCTGCAAAACATAGAATAAGCAAATGTGAGTACAAATGTACCCAGCAAGACTTACATCAGAACTATCTACATATGCATCAGTATCAACAAAGGGGGGTAGTGGAGTTTAACTGCAGCAAGCCAGCTTTGACTCAGTGGCTAACCTGAACTACGACTGCAAGCAACTCTTTGAGGTGGCGCACACGAGTCCACATATTCACCATACCAATACACCACTATGGATCCGCTCCCGTCTCCCTGCGAGAACGCCATCCATAGCACTCACGCTCATCTTGCGCATTTTAGAGTATCCACTTTCACTTGTCTATGAACTATGCAAGGGGTCCAAGTTTCCATATCCGAGGAATCCGGCTATTCGAATAGATAATGATAACCCTGCAGGGGTGTACTTCTTCACACACGCTCTCGCCACTTACCACCATGTACACGTCGTGTATCTCGGCAACCTTCAAGCGAAAGCCTGGTGAGGGAGTCGGCCATGACCTGACTAATCACACAAGTCTCTCATCCAGGTTTATCGCCTATTCGGGTTCCATCCGCAAGGAGATCCGACCGGGGTGTCGCTCACGGCCCCAAACGATGTGTACAGGGTTCCCAAGCCCACCATCCGGGTGCCACTTGGTACACCGGGCCACTGTGCCTAGTCTGTCCCAAGCCCACCTGTACCGGGTGCCACTTGGTAGACTACTAACACTACCTACAAACACCAGAAACTAGTTGCAACTCCTGGACAGAGATCGAGTTGATTAATAAGTCGAGAGAGCTTGGAGCGCCCGGAGCCCAATGTGTGGTAGTAACTATTCATGGATCACAAACACAGAACTCAGTTCCCAAGGACAGCTGCAATGAGACAACCCACCATGTACTCCTACATGGCCTCTCACCGCTACCTTTACCAAATCATGTTCACACACTTAGCTCACACACAGTAGGACATGTTCACCACATTCCAATTCATCTCCGATGAATCGGACCTGACTCAACTCTAAGCAGTAGCAGGCATGACAAACAAGCATGAATGAGTAGGCACATCAGGGCTCAAACAACTCCTACTCATGCTAGTGGGTTTCATCTATTTACTGTGGCAATGACAGGTCATGCAGAGGAAAGGGGTTCAACTACCGCAGCATGTAATAGTTGAATCGCTCTTGTCCTAATGCAGTAAAAGAGAGCAGGAGCGAGAGAGTAGAATTGTATCGAAATGAACAAGGGGGTTTTTCTTGCCTGACACTTCTGAAGATAGTATAGTTCTTCATCGGTGTCATCGATCAAATCATCGGAATGTCATCTACTGAGAGGGGACAAACACCGGCAAACAAGGAAGAACACAATCAATGCGATGCAACAATATGATGCATGATCATGACATGGTAATATGCTGTTGATTGAGATAATACAACTAGCAACAAGTTAAATGGAGTTGGTTTGAACACTAGGTTCAAATTCAAACTCCACATATGGTTATTTAAATGCCATACATTTGATTTGTCCTAAACAGTAGCTATAAGTTGTTCTAACATGCATGAAAATGGTACAGATGGATAGATTGGATTTTTCTGATCATTTTTCATATATAAATCGTTTCATTTGGAGTTACGGTTGAATTTCTATGAATTTTAGAAGTTTGGGGTATTTTCTGAAATTTATAAATCATTTCTGATTTATTTTAATTCTAGAAAACATTTACTATGTAAGCATGACGTCGGTGTGACATCAGCAAGTCAACAGAGGTGGTCCAGGTCAAACATGACAAGTAGGACCCGCACGTCAGTGTAATAGGGCAGGGACAGAGGCTGACCTGTGGGTCCGGGTCAACGTACACGTCAGCATAGTCAAAGCTGACGCGTGGGCCCACTGCAATTAGATTAACCTTAATCTATTATTGTTAGTCGATTAGTTAGGCAGTGGGACCCGGCTGTCATTGACTCAGGTGGTAGTTAGTGGGGTAATTAGCCCTAACAGCCAGGTTAGGTCGGCGGTTAGTCACCGGCGACGTCCAGAGACGGCGGCGTTGCTCGGGTTTTGCCCTCCGGCGACCAAATGGGCGGCGGAGGGGCTCTACGTGCAGCTGCGACTCGTCCGTGTCCAATGGTGCGGTTAGCTCGAGCCGGGGTGAACCAGAATGACGGCGGGGAGCACATCCGCGGCGGCGCCCGCACGGGTTGGCCGGCGCAGCGTTGTGGTGTGCGGGAAGAGGAGTTGGTGGAAGTTATCAGCTCCTAGGAGCGTGATGAGCATGATGACGCCCTCGTACGCGAGCTACAGCAGCTGTGGCCGCGGCGGCGCCATGGCCGGTGGCAAGGAGCGCTCGGGCTCAACGAAGCTCGCGGTTAGATGAGGAAATCGGCGGAGGGAAGAGAGGGGTTCGGTGCGGAGGCTCACAGCGAGGCTAACGAGCGCGAGGGGGAGGTCGGGGACGCCCGGTAGCTCCCGAATCAACGGCGAGGTAGCCGACGGTCGGAGGTTGAGGATGAGCTCGGGGACGACGCTACAGGGCCCCCGCGGTCGAATGGGTTGGTGCAGACGACACATAAGGTGATGGCGGTTCCTCTGGAAGCATCAGCGAGGTGTGGGGTGGACGATGGCCCCGGTGGTGCTCGTCGGCGCTCTCGGGTGCCCGTGGTCGACACGGAAGAGGGAGCAGAGGAGGGGGAGGGGTCCAGAGCGAGAGAGGGGGAGTGAGAGGGGGTCAGGGGGTGTCCTGGCGCTGTCTGGGCGCGACGAGGAGGAGCCAGGCAGGCAGCTGCCGGCGTGGCGTGCCGTGGCGCCGTGCTCGGCCTTGCCTCTGCCAGTAGGCAGAGGTTGAAGACAAGGATGCCCCTGGTGGGCTGGGCTGGTTTGTTGGGCTGCCAGGTAAGACGACCCAGGTGAGTCCTTCTCTCTCTCTTTCTAATTCTGTTTCTGTTTTCTATTTATTTTGATTTGTTTTGAATTAGTAAAAATACTAACTCATTTTGTAAAATCCTGACAAAAATTGTGGGCACTATTTGAATTATTTCCAACAGCCCCCAATTGTTTTTAGAAGTATTGAAGCATTTAAAATATTTATAGGCATTAAATGCTCCAATTCAAATACAATATGATTTAAATCAAAAATCCATAAATGTCCAAGAAATATGCTCATCATTTTTGGCAGAGGTTTTCACCTTTACCATAAATCATGAACATTTTCAAAGGGCATTTTGGGTTTATTGAAAATGATTTTATGTTGAACCTATTTGATTTGATCTGGTGCTAGGGTTTGATCAATCCCCATTTCAATTTCAAAAGAATTTAAACATGATGCAACACGTGACTAGCTAGCTCAGAGCATACCAGAACTAGGGATGTGACAACTCGCCCCCACTAAACAAGAATCTCGTCCCGAGATTCAAGAAGTGGAGTAAGAAGACAGAGGGGTCACAAAACTATCACAGTCTTCTCGATCCAACTGCCCTTCTCGAAGATACCGATATATTGCATCACATTGCTCTTGACGTCTTTGTCTTCGAGATCTTCATCCAACACGATGACGACGGAAGGAAACTCTACAGGAAACGATCTTCTCAAAGATCGAGCAACTCAAGATCAACTCATGGAGTGAGACGTTGAAACATCTCTTGGGCTGAGACACAAAACACACATCGAGAGAGATGGGAGGTAATAGATGACAAGGGTTCAAATTGGTAGGCAACAATTCCACGCTGGAGTAGGATGGTGCATGGTTTCAAAGTAGCGAGGAGGTAATTTCCATGATTCCATAACGGGACACCTTAGGGAAAGGTGACTCGTAGAGCATTTCCCTTAAGTGGCAAAAAGAATTACTTTTCATACAAAGATCATTGAAACTCTTTATACCAGCCTGAGGTAATCACAATCGATCGTTGGAAGGGGTTCGAAAGAATGGCATACTCCGACTAGGATGGATGATTTGGACTACCTTGTTGAAGACAACGCAATGGATGATTTTGCTCATCATCAAAAAAATGGATGGGACCCATGGTAGGACCACTTCTGAAGATGACCCGGAACAACAATTGGTGAGCAGGGCAGCCCATGGGAGATTGGCACAATGGCGGTGCAAGCTGGGAACAACATGCAGATGTTGGGGATTTTTTCAATCATCATATCTGCCTGAGATTCAGATCTGGTTGATAACAGGATATTTCAGACGTCATGTCTGGAAAAGAAAGTTTGCAACACAAACCGACGAGATGACGTTGCGAGATTCTCGGGAAATGAACTACGATAGCAAGCTCCAAAATATGAGCTGGTTCTACTACATACATGTGAACACACTATCCCAGACAAGCATGATCACGTAGTAGTCTTAGAATAAAACACTACCGAGTTTTGATTGGGAACCATCATTGCGGAGAGCGAAGTCCTGCGCATGTACCTTTGGGTCCTTAAGGGTTAGCACTCAAGAACTTCTTTTCCTTGAACAAATCAATCAGTGGCTTGGTGTGCTAGGGAATACATATGGGGTGGAGGTAATTAATCTACCAAACCATAGTATACTTTGCACATGCATGACTGACTTGGGACGATTCCAGAGGAAGCAAAACTAACTCTCTCAAATTCACGGCGGTAACTTGCATCGAATGCACATGAATGAGAGGAAGTCACTTCTTCATCCAAACATATACTTCATGAACGGGGCATGAAGAAAATGCTTACACAAGTTTTCAACACTAGGTTGATGTTCAACATGAATCATGGGGGAGACAAAATGCTGTTGATGGGCTCAATAGCAACTCATCGGAATTTCCATATCACTGGACTTCCACCATCATGTGAACACGGTGATAGCATTGGTCAGACCAAAAGATGTAATGGTGTATGCTCGAGGGATGAACCACGAGTAAGACAACATTACAAACATCGTTGGTTCTGATTTGACTTGACGATAGCCCATACTCAAGTCAAAGTTTTGACAAGACAAATAGATCCAACAACTGATCATGAGGACCAATCGATGAAGATATCATCTTTCTTCAACACACACACAACACACAAGGATATCCCTTTGGAGATGAACTAAGCGGGACAAGCTTTCATCTTCCAACTCTCCAAGTTGTTCTCTAGCTCAACCAACTAGCTCAGGGATATCCTACACAGGTTCTTGGAGAAGGGTGGTTCATAAGAAAACCAACTTGATCGCGAGCTCAACATAACGGTCAGGGGGAAACCTGGTGATACTTCCAAGAAGATAATCGGAAAATCATGAACCACCGATATGTTACTAAGCTCGAGAACAATATTGCTTTTCAGACAAGACGATATGATCAAAAGAGCAAGGGATTCAATCCTAACTCAAAGATCAAAGAGTGCACCAGAAATAAGAACAAGGTAGCACGATCAATCCTAGAATAGTGTTTCGATAACCAACACGCTAAGAATGATATTAGTGTCCATTAACTACCAAGCAACACGGTTGCTAGGAGTATTGATTTCACACATCATGATTCACTTGTCGGCATTCCAGTTACAACAACACGGGACTGAGGAATGAATAATGATGGAGAGAGGTATCACTGCGTCAAGTGTTCATAAGAGGCGGTGCAATTCTCATGACATTTCTGGCATAAAGATGGTAACACTCCAAGGTAGAACAAAATAAAAGCTGGATTGGCATTTTGATCTGCGGAATACAACTGCTTTGACCCAATCCTAGAAATGGACAAGGTACTGGAGTTTGTTTCTCCTAGTCATTCCGGAATAGAATGGCTTGATGGACCACAAAAATAATAGGCATCGATAACATGAATGCACAACTATTCTTGACTATTAGATGATATACGGGGGTCAGAATACAACTAAAGAGAACAACTCAAGGAACATATAACTTTTTGAGTTGTGGATTCATGGGTTAGTATGTCAAACGAGTTCAACATATTTCTTCCGGATAACCCATGCAGAATGATAGAACTGGCAGAGTCACAATATAAATGGAGTACTCCTCAAGAGCACCCTGGTTGTGATCTTTTGGTTCAAAGAACTTCTTCCTTAATGGTTCATGGTATTTGGAAGAAGGAAATACCACGGACCTCGAGGACTACCGCAAGGTTACTAATTTCCTAAAGGTACGAGCAACACTATCAACACGGGGTAAGTAGAGTGGATCTTGGGTCAAGAACCCAGGAGTAGAATACCTACTACTAAGTAGCATCGCGGGATGCTCTCGAGAATGGCGGCCAGAATCATCACAATGGGAATACAAACATGGCTAGATTACTAGGTGGTCCTCTAAGACACCTAGGGTCATAATAATAACTCCAACATATATGTCGAGGCAATAAATTACCTCAACGCATCGGATAGTATGGTTAGACTGGCCCAAAAAGACATCGAACACATGAGAAAGGGATTTGCAAATGCATTAGATTGTTTAGAAACCTGGGATGACTTCGACAGCATAACGGCTGTAAATGCTCAAAAAGATTTGAGACATCCTGCAAAATGGTGGCATAACCACTCAACATCACAATATCAAAGTTCCGGGATCAACGGTCAACATACAGAAGTAGTAGGAACTGAACTGAGGCTTAAACCCAACAATCCTAGGCAACTACGGTTTAGTAACACGTCATTTTGAGAGATAGAAGAGAAGCCTAGTTCTTAACCCCCGTATAAAAGAAGAGGTTGACTCAGAGCAGAAGGGCATAAGGTAAAGGAGTAAAAAGAGCCTTACGTTCCCATCCACAATCAATTCCCTTATATAACTAAAGCATTTCTAGACACGACTTCGACCAACTTGGCTTGGTAATCCTACAGGCAGTCAGGCTCTGATACCAACACTGTCAGGACCCCGATTCCAAGTCACATCGATCTAGCCGGTAACACCTCATATCACTTTGCGGCCTCACGCATGGTAATCCCACGGGTGTCGCCTTACCATGGCCCGGGACTGTTTGCGCCTTTTGGCTCACGTATATGATAGTGTCGCTAGCATCCATATGACAAAGAACCCGGGCCGACATGGCTTGTCGTGAACCCAAAGCGGCGACTAACCTATGGGGACAGGCATACATGAATCACATCGAGCATGTCGGTCAGCAGCGTGTGAATCCGGGCTATAGCACTGGGCTAACAGGACTCCGGGAACCCGGGCTGTAGCAGGCTAGGCAGGACTCCGGATGTCACTGCGTGACATTTCCCCGAAGGGACAGACACATGAACGAAGTGAATCACATGCCGGCCAGTCAAGTGTTCCGGAGCAGTAGTGCTGGGCTAGCAGGACTCCGGTGAACCGGGCTGTAGCGGACTACTATGGCTCATGGAAGCACAAGACTACATTTCCCCATAAGAGAGGCTACCAAGGATAAACAACTAGGTTGTCGGATCCCACACATACCAAGCATTTCAATCATACACACAATATGCTCGATATGTGTAAATACAACATGGCATCACAACATTACAAACATGGGTCTCATGACCCAACATACAGAGCATACAAGCAACAAGCACATGCGGAAGCTTAACTTGTCTGAGTACAGACAACTACAAATGAAGAAGGCTCCGAAGCCTGACTATCTACAAGACCCTCCCAAGGTACAAGATCGTAGCTGAGGTAACAAGCTAAACGTCGAAGTCCACATGGAACTACTAGCGAGACTGACGTCTCTCTGCAAAACATAGAATAATCAAACGTGACTACAAATGTACCCAACAAGACTTACATCAGAACTATCGACATATGCATCAGTATCAACAAAGGGGGGTAGTGGAGTTTAACTGCAGCAAGCCAGCTTTGATTTAGTGGCTAACCTGAACTACGACTGCAAGCAACTCTTTGAGGTGGCGCACACGAGTACACATATTCACCATACCAATACACCACTATGGATCCGCTCCCGTCTCCCTGCGAGAACGCCATCCATAGCACTCACACTCATCTTGCACATTTTAGAGTATCCACTATGAACTATGCAAGGGGTCCAAGTTTCCATATCCGAGGAATCCGGCTATTCGAATAGATAATGATAACCCTGCAGGGGTTTAGTTCTTCACACACGCTCTCGCCACTTACCACCATGTACACGTCGTGTATCTCGGCAACCTTCAAGCGGCTATGCAAGGGGTCCAAGTTTCCATATCCGAGGAATCCGGCTATTCGAATAGATAATGATAACCCTGCAGGGGTTTAGTTCTTCACACACGCTCTCGCCACTTACCACCATGTACACGTCGTGTATCTCGGCAACCTTCAAGCGGCTATGCAAGGGGTCCAAGTTTCCATATCCGAGGAATCCGGCTATTCGAATAGATAATGATAACCCTGCAGGGGTTTAGTTCTTCACACACGCTCTCGCCACTTACCACCATGTACACGTCGTGTATCTCGGCAACCTTCAAGCGGAAGCCTAGTGAGGGAGTCGGCCACGTCCTGACTAATCACACAAGTCTCCCGTCCAGGTTTATCGCCTATTTGGGTTCCATCCGCAAGGAGGTCCGGCCGGGGTGTCGCTCTCGGCCCCAAATGATGTGTACAGGGTTCCCAAGCCCACCATCCAGGTGCCACTTGGTACACCGGGCCACTGTGCCTAGTCTGTCCCAAGCCCACCTATACCGGGTGCCACTTGGTAGACTACTAACACTACCTACAAACACCAGAAACTAGTTGCAACTCCTGGACAGAGATCGAGTTGATTAATAAGTCGAGAGAGCTTGGAGCGCCCGGAGCCCAATGTGTGGTAGTAACTGTTCATGGATCACAAACACAGAACTCAGTTCCTGAGGACGGCTGCAATGAGACAACCCACCATGTACTCCTACATGGCCTCTCACCGCTACCTTTACCAAATCGTGTTCACACACTTAGCTCACACACAGTAGGACATGTTCACCACATTCCAATTCATCCCCGATGAATCGGACCTGACTCAACTCTAAGCAGTAGCAGGCATGACAAACAAGCATGAATGAGTAGGCACATCAGGGCTCAAACAACTCCTACTCATGCTAGTGGGTTTCATCTATTTACTGTGGCAATGACAGGTCATGCAGAGGAAAGGGGTTCAACTACCGCAACATGTAACAGTTGAATCACTGTTGTCCTAATGCAGTAAAAGAGAGCAGGAGCGAGAGATTAGGATTGTATCGGAATGAACAAGGGGGTTTTGCTTGCCTGGCACTTCTGAAGATAGTATAGTTCTTCATCGGTGTCATCGATCAAATCGTCGGAACATCGTCTACTGAGAGGGGACAAACACCGGCAAACAAGGAAGAACACAATCAATGCGATGCTACAATATGATGCATGATCATGACATGGCAATATGCTCATGATTGAGCTAATGCAACTAGCAACAAGTTAAATGGAGTTGGTTTGAACACTAGGTTCAAATTCAAACTCCACATATGGTTATTTAAATGCCATACATTTGATTTGTCCTAAATAGTAGCTATAAGTTGTTCTAACATGCATGAGAATGGTACATATGGATAGATTGGATTTTTCTGATCATTTTTCATATATAAATCTTTTCATTTGGAGTTACGGTTGAATTTCTATTAATTTTAGAAGTTTGGGGTATTTTCTGAAATTTATAAATCATTTCTGATTTATTTTAATTCCAGAAAACATTTACTGCGTAAGCATGACGTCGGTGTGACATCAGCAAGTCAATAGAGGTGGTCCAGGTCAAACATGACAAGTAGGACCCGCACGTCAGTGTAATAGGGCAGGGACAGAGGCTGACCAGTGGGTCCGGGTCAACGTACATGTCAGCATAGTCAAAGCTGACGCGTGGGCCCCCTGCAATTAGATTAACCTTAATCTATTATTGTTAGTCGATTAGTTAGGCAGTGGGGCCCGGCTATCATTGACTCGGGTGGTAGTTAGTGGGGTAATTAGCCCTAACAGCCGGGTTAGGTCGGCGGTTAGTCGCCGGCGACGTCCAGAGATGGCGGCGTTGCTCGGGTTTTGCCCTCCAGCGACCAAATGGGCGGCGGAGGGGCTCTACGTGCAGCTGCGACTCGTCCGTGTCCAACGGTGCGGTTAGCTCGAGCCAGGGTGAACCAGAACGACGGTGGGGAGCACATCCGCGGCGGCGCCCGCACGGGGTTGGCCGGGGCGGTGTTGTGGTGTGCGGGAAGAGGAGTTGGTGGAAGTTATCGGCTCCTAGGAGCGTGATGAGCATGATGACACCCTTGTACGCGAGCTACAGCAGCTGTGGCCGCGGCAGCGCCATGGCCGGCGGCGAGGAGCGCTCGGACTCAACGGAGCCCGCGGTTAGAGGAGGAAATCGGCAGAGGGAAGAGAGGGGTTCGGTGCAGAGGCTCGCAGCGAGGCTAACGAGTGCGAGGGGGAGGTCGGGGACGCCCGGTAGCTCCCGAATCCACGGCGAGGTAGCCGGCGGTCGGAGGTTGAGGATGAGCTCGGGGACGACACTACAGGGCCCCTGCAGTCGAATGGGTTGGTGCAGACGATGCATAAGGTGATGGCGGTTCCTCTGGTAGCATCAGCGAGGTGCGGGGTGGACGATGGCCCCGGTGGTGCTCGTCGGCGCTCTCGGGTGCCCATGGTCGAACGCGGGAGAGGGAGCAGAGGAGGGGGAGGGGGTCCAGAGCGAGAGAGGGGGAGTGAGAGGGGGTCAGGGGTGTCGTGGCGCTGTCTGGGCGCGACGAGGAGGAGCCAGGCAGGCAGCTGCCGGCGTGGCGCGCCGTGGCGCCGTGCTCGGCCTTGCCTCTGCCAGTAGGCAGAGGTTGAAGACAAGGATGCCCCTGGCTGGGCTGGTTTGTTGGGCTGCCAGATAAGACGACCCAGGTGAGTCCTTCTCTCTCTCTCTCTCTTTCTTTCTAATTCTGTTTCTGTTTTCTATTTATTTTGATTTGTTTTGAATTAGTAAAAATACTAACTCATTTTGTAAAATCCTGACAAAAATTATGGGCACTATTTGAATTATTTCCAATAGCCCCCAATTGTTTTCAGAAGTATTGAAGCATTTAAAATATTTATAGGCATTAAATGCTCCAATTCAAATACAATATGATTTAAATCAAAAATCCATAAATGTCCAAGAAATATGCTCATCATTTTTGGCAGAGGTTTTCACCTTTATCATAAATCATGAACATTTTCAAAGGGCATTTTGGGTTTATTGAAAATGATTTTATGTTGAACCTATTTGATTTGATCTGGTGCTAGGGTTTGATCAATCCCCATTTCAATTTCAAAAGAATTTAAACATGATGCAACACGTGACTAGCTAGCTCTGAGCATGCCAGAACTAGGGATGTGACACGATCATCACGTGGTGTGTCGGCACGACGAACATTAGCAACGGTGCATACTCAGGGAGAACACTTGTACCTTGAAATTTAGTGAGAGATCATCTTATAATGCTACCGACGAACTAAGAAAAATAAGGTGCATAAAGGATAAACATCACATGCAATCAATGTAAGTGATATTATATGGCCATCATCATCATGTGCCTTTGATCTCCATCTCCAAAGCACCGTCATGATCACCAGCGTCATCGGCTTGACACCTTGATCTCTATCGAAGCATCATAGTCGTCTCGCCAACTATTGCTTCTACGACTATCGCTACCGCTTAGTGATAAAGTAAAGCAATTACATGGCGAATGGATTTCATACAATAAAGCGACAACCATATGGCCCCTGCCAGTTGCCGATAACTCTATTACAAAACATGATCATCTCATACAATAAAATTTATCATCATGTCTTGACCATATCACATCACAACATGCCCTACAAAAACAAGTTAGACGTCCTCTACTTTGTTGTTGCAAGTTTTACGTGGCTGCTACGGGCTGAGCAAGAATCGTTCTTACCTACGCATCAGAAACCACAATGAGGTATAGTGATTGCTTTTTGATCTTCAGAAAGAACCCTGTTCATTGAATCCGATTCAACTAAAGTTGGAGAAACTGACACCCACTAGCCACCTGGGTGCGAAGCACGTCGGTAGAACCAGGATCGCATAAGCGTACGCGTAATGTCGGTCCGAGCTGCTTCATCCAACAATACTACTGAATCAAGAATCAACTAGTCGTGCATATAACATCTATGCATAGACCTGGCTCGGATGCCACTGTTGGGGAATGCGGTAATTTCAAAAAAAGTCCTACGCACACGCAAGATCTATCATGGTGATGCATAGCAATGAGACGGGAAGAGTGTTGTCCACGTACCCTCGTAGACCATAAGCAGAAGCGTTATGACAACGCGGTTGATGTAGTTGAATATCTTCACGATCCGATCGATCCTAGAATCGAAGGTACGACACCTCTGCGATCTGCACACGTTCAACTCGGTGACGTCCTGCGAACTCTAGATCCAGCTGAGTGTCGAGGGAGAGTTCGTCAGCACGACGACGTGATGATGGTGATGATGAAGCTACCGGAACAGGGCTTCGCCTAACCACTGCAACGATATGAACGAGGTGGATTATGGTGGAGAGGGGCACCGCACACGGCTAAACAATGTCAACTTGTGTGTTCTAGGGTGCCCCCTCCCCCGTATATAAAGGAGCAAGGGGGGAGGCCAGTCGGCCCTAGGGCGCGCCAAGGAGGGGAGGAATCCTCCTCCTAGTAGGAGTAGGATTCCTCCTTTCCTAGTCCTACTAGGAGGGGGAGGAAGGAGTGGGGGAGAGGAAGGAAAGGGAGGCGCCACCACCCTCCTAGTCCAATTCAGACCCAAGGGGGAGGGGGCGTGCGGCCTACCCTGGCAGCCCTCTCTCTCCACTAAGGCCCATCTAGGCCCACTAGTTCCCCCCCCCCCGGGGGGGGGGGGTTCTGGTAACCCTCCGACACTCTGGTTTTCTCTGAAATCACCCGGAACACTTCCTGTGTCTGAATATAGCCGTCCAATATATCAATCTTTATGTCTCGACAATTTCGAGACTCCTCGTCATGTCCGTGATCACATCCGGGACTCCGAACAACCTTCGGTACATCAAAACACATAAACTCATAATATCAATCATCACCGAACGTTAAGCGTGCGGACCCTACGGGTTCGAGAACTATGTAGACATGACCGAGACTCATCTTCGGTCAATAACCAATAGAGGAACCTAGATGCTCATATTGGTTCCTACATATTCTACGAAGATCTTTATCGGTCAAACCGCATAACAAGATACATTGTTCCCTTTGTCATCGGTATGTTACTTGCCTGAGATTCGATCATTGGTATCTTAATACCTAGTTCAATCTTGTTAATGGCAAGTCTCTTTACTCGTTCCGTAACGCAACACCCCACAACTAACTCATTAGTCACATTGCTTGCAAGGCTTATAGTGATGTGCATTACCGAGAGGGCCCAGAGATACCTCTCCAACAATCGGATCGAAAAATCCTAATCTTGATCTATGCCAACTCAACAAACACCATTGGATACACCTGTAGAGCATATTTATAGTCACCCATTTACATTGTGGCATTTGATAGCACACTAAGTGTTCCTCCGGTATTCGGGAGTTGCATAATCTCATAGTCATAGGAGTATAAGTTATGGAGAAAGCAATAGCAGTAAACTAAATGATCATCGTGCTAAGCTAACAGATGGGTCAAGTCAATCACATCATTCTCTAATGATGTGATCCCATTCATCAAATGACAACTCTTTGTCCATGGCTAGGAAACTTAAACATCATTGATTAACGAGCTAGTCAAGTAGAGGCATACTAGTGACACTCTGTTTGTCTATCTATTGACACATGTACTAAGTTTCCGGTTAGTACAATTCTAGCATGAATAATAAACATTTATCATGATATAAGGAAATATAAATAACAACTTTAGTGTTGCCTCTAGGGCACATTTCCTTCAGTTTTGTAGTAATTTGGATAAATAGATCTCGCGGGAACGCGAGATAAAATGAATAACAAAAAAGTGCAACAAGGTGTTTTGGGTTTTTGGAAATATAGATCTGAAAATAAAAGCAAGGAAAAATAGATCGCAAAGGCAAATATGTTTAGAATAGACCCCGGGGCCATAGGTTTCACTAGTGGCTTCTCTCGAGAAAAATAGCAAACGGTGGGTGAACAAATTACTGTTGGGCAATTGATAGAACTTCAAATGATCACGAGGATATCCAGGCAATGATCATTATAGAGGAATCACGTCCAAGATTAGTAGACCGACTCTTGCCTGCATCTACTACTATTACTCCACACATCGAACGCTATCCAGCATGCATCTAGTGTATTAAGTTCACGGAGAAACGGAGTAATGCCGTAAGAACGGTGACATGATGTAGACAAGATCTAACTATGTAGAGATAGACCCCATCATTTTATCCTTAGTAGCAACGATACATATGTGTTGGTTCCCTTTCTGTCACTAGGATCAAGCACCGTAAGATCAAACCCACTACAAAGCACTTCTTCCCATTGCAAGATAAATAGATCGAGTTGGCCAAACAAAACCCTACTATCGGAGAAGAAATACGAGGCTATAAGCAATCATGCATATAAGAGATCAAAGAAACTCAAATAACTTTCATGAATATAAAAGGATAGATTTGATCATAAACTCAAAGTTCATCGGATCCCAACAAACACACCGCAAAAAGAGTTACATCATATGGATCTCCAAGAGACCATTGTATTGAGAATCAAAAGAGAGAGAGAGAGAGAGAGAGGAAGCCATCTAGCTACTAACTACGGACCCGAAGGTCTACAAGGAACTACTCACGCATCATCGGAGAGACACCAATGGAAGTGGTGAACCCCTCTGTGATGGTGTATAGATTGGATCTGGTGGTTCTGGACTCTGCGGTGGCTGGATCAATGTTTCATCGACTCCCCTAAGGTTTCTGGAATATGGGGTATTTATAGAGCAAAGAGGCGGTATGGGGGAGTCCCGAGGTGGGCACTGTTGGAAATATGCCCTAGAGGCAATAATAAATTAGTTATTATTATATTTCCTTGTTCATGATAATCGTTTATTATCCATGCTATAATTGTATTGATAGGAAACTCAGATACATGTGTGGATACATAGACAACACCATGTCCCTAGTGAGCCTCTAGTTGACTAGCTCGTTGATCAATAGATGGTTACGGTTTCCTAACCATGGACATTGGATGTCGTTGATAACGGGATCACATCATTGGGAGAATGATGTGATGGACAAGACCTAATCCTAAGCCTAGCACAAAGATCGTATAGTTCGTATGCTAAAGCTTTTCTAATGTCAAGTATCATTTCCTTAGACCATGAGATTGTGCAACTCCCGGATACCGTAGGAATGCTTTGGGTGTATCAAACGTCACAACGTAACTGGGTGACTATAAAGGTGCATTACAGGTATCTCCGAAAGTGTCTGTTGGGTTGGCACGAATCGAGACTGGGATTTGTCACTCCGTGTAAACGGAGAGGTATCTCTGGGCCCACTCGGTAGGACATCATCATATGCGCAATGTGACCAAAGAGTTGATCACGGGATGATGTGTTACGGAACGAGTAAAGAGACTTGCCGGTAACGAGATTGAACTAGGTATTGGATTCCGACGATCGAATCTCGGGCAAGTAACATACCGATGGACAAAGGGAATTGTATACGGGATTGATTAAGTCCTTGACATCGTGGTTCATCCGATGAGAACATCGTGGAACATGTGGGAGCCATCATGGGTATCCAGATCCCGCTGTTGGTTATTGACCGGAGAACGTCTCGGTCATGTCTGCATGTCTCCCGAACCCGTAGGGTCTACACACTTAAGGTTCGGTGACGCTAGGGTTATAGAGATATTAGTATGCGGTAACCCGAATGTTGTTCAGAGTCCCGGATGAGATCCCGGACGTCACGAGGAGTTCCGGAATGGTCCGGAGGTAAAGAATTATATATAGGAAGTGCTATTTCGGCCATCGGGACAAGTTTCGGGGTCATCGGTATTGTACCGGGACCACCGGAAGGGTCCCGGGGGTCCACCGGGTGGGGCCACCTGCCCCGGGGGGCCACATGGGCTATAGGGGGTGTGCCTTGGCCTATATGGTCCAAGGGCACCAGCCCCAAGAGGCCCATGCGCCAAGAGATGGGAAAAGAGGAGAGTCCTAAAAGGGGAAGGCACCTCCGAGGTGCCTTGGGGAGGATGGACTCCTCCCCACCCTTGGCCGCACCCTTCCTTGGAGGAAGGGGCAAGGGCTGCGCCTCCCCCTCTCCCTTGGCCCTATATATAGTGGGGAAAAAGGAGGAGCAAACCAATCTAAGGCCTGGCGCCTCCCTCTCCCTCCCGTGACACATCTCCTTCCTCCCGCAGCGCTTAGCGAAGCCCTGTTGGAATCCCGCTACTTCCACCACGCCGTCGTGCTGCTGGATCTCCATCAACCTCTCCCTCTCTCCTTGCTGGATCAAGGCATGGGAGACGTCACCGGGCTGTACGTGTG
The DNA here is from genome assembly GCF_003073215.2 of Triticum urartu. Classification (NCBI taxonomy): domain Eukaryota; kingdom Viridiplantae; phylum Streptophyta; class Magnoliopsida; order Poales; family Poaceae; genus Triticum; species Triticum urartu. The sequence goes on from NC_053024.1 coordinate 544,878,845, forward strand.
TTGAACGCGGAGGTGCCGTCCGTTCTGCACTTGATCATCGGTGATTTGAATCACGACGAGTACGACTCCATCAACCCCGTTCACTTGAACGCTTCCGCTTAGCGATCTACAAGGGTATGTAGATGCACTCTCATTCCCCTCGTTGCTGGTCTCTCCATAGATGGAGCTTGGTGACACGTAGGAAAATTTTGAATTTCTGCTACGTTCCCCAACAGGCACAACCCACGAGGGCGCGCCTGGGCCCCCAGGTGCTGCCTTGGCCCATTGGGTGTCTTCTAGTCCATAAAAAATCTCCGTGAAGTTTCGTTGCATTTGGAATCCATTTGATGTTGATTTTCTGTGATGTAAAAAACATGCAAATAAAAGCAACTGGCACTTGGCACTATGTCAATAGGTTAGTACAATATATATATAATGACTATAAAATGATTATAAAACATCCAAGATTGATAATATAACAGCATGGAACAATCAAAAATAATAGATACGTTGGAGATGTATCAGCGGTCAAGAGCATGAACCCTGATTCCGCTCCAGGCCCCGACGGCCTCCCGGTGTGCTTCTTCCAAGTGTTCTGGCCGGCCGTGAAACATGAGCTTATGGCCATGTTCCAGGACAGTTTTGTGGGAGTCTTAGACCTATCACGCCTCAACTACGGGATTATGGATCTTATCCCTAAGGTGTCGGGCGCATCGGACATCCGACAGTTTCGGCCGATCACGGTGATCAATGTGTTGGGGAACGCAGTAATTTCAAAAAAATTCCTACGCACACGCAAGATCTATCATGGTGATGCATAGCAACGAGAGGGGAAGAGTGTTGTCCATGTACCCTCGTAGACCATAAGCGGAAGCGTTATGACAACGCGGTTGATGTAGTTGAACGTCTTCACGATCCGACCGATCCTAGCACCGAAGGTATGACACCTCCCGATCTTCACACGTACATCTCGGTGACGTCCCGCGAACTCTAGATCTAGCTGAGTGTCGAGGGAGAGTTTTGTCAGCATGATAGCGTGATGATGAAGCTACCGGAATAGGGCTTCGCCTAAGCACTGCAACGATATGACCGAGGTGGATTATGGTGGAGGGGGGCACCGCACACGGCTAAATAATGTCAACTTGTGTGTTCTAGGGTGCCCCCTGCCCCCGTATATAAAGGAGCAAGGGGGAGGCCAGCCAGCCCTAGGGCGCGCCAAGGAGGGGAGGAATCCTCCTCCTATTAGGAGTAGGATTCCTCCTTTCCTAGTCCTACTAGGAGGGGGAAGGAAGGAGTGGGAGAGAGGAAGGAAAGGGGGCGCCACCCCCTCCTAGTCCAATTCGGACCCAAGGGGGAGGGGCGCGCAGCCTGCCCTAGCAGCCCCTCTCTCTCTCCACTAAGGCCCATCTAGGCCCACTAGTTCCCCAGGGGGTTCCGGTAACCCTCCAGCACTCCGGTTTTCTCCGAAATCACCCGGAACACTTTCTGTGTCCGAATATAGCCATCCAATATATAAATCTTTATGTCTCGACCATTTCGAGACTCCTCGTCATGTCCATGATCACATCCGGGAGTCCAAACAACCTTCGGTACATCAAAACACATAAACTCATAATATCGATCGTCACCGAAGGCGTGCGGACCCTATGGGTTCGAGAACTATGCAGACATGACCGAGACTCATCTCCGGTCAATAACCAATAGTGGAACCTGGATGCTCATATTGGTTCCTACGTATTCTACGAAGATCTTTATCGGTCAAACCGCATAACAACATACGTTGTTCCCTTTGTCATCGGTTTGTTACTTGCCCGAGGTTCGATTGTTAGTATCTTAATACCTAATTCAATCTCGTTACCAGCAAGTCTTTTTACTTGTTCTTTAATGCAACATCCCGCAACTAACTCATTACTCACATTGCTTGCAAGGCTTATAGTGATGTGTGTTACAGAGAGGGCCCAGAGATACCTCTCCGACAATCAGAGTGAAAAATCCTAATCTTGATCTATGCCAACTCAACAAACACCATCGGATACACTTGTAGAGCATCTTTATAGTCACCCAGTTACATTGTGACGTTTGATAGCATACTAAGTGTTCCTCCGGTATTCGGGGGTTGCATAATCTCATAGTCATAGGAACATGTATAAGTTATGGACAAAGCAATAGCAGTAAACTAAACGATCATCGTGCTAAGCTAACGGATGGGTCAAGTCAATAACATCATTCTCTAACGATGTGATCCCATTCATCAAATGACAACTCTTTGTCCATGGCTAGGAAACTTAACCATCTTTGATTAAAGAGCTAGTCAAGTAGAGGCATACTAGTGACACTCTATTTGTCTATGTATTCACACATGTACTAAGTTTCCGGTTAGTACAATTCTAGCATGAATAATAAACATTTATCATGATATACGGAAATATAAATAACAACTTTATTGTTGCCTCTAGGGCTGCTACCTCTTGAGCACTGCGTTGGTTTTCCCTTGAAGAGGAAAGGGTGATGCAGCAAAGTACCATAAGTATTTCCCTCGCAACCAACACGCACCTACACAAACAAATAAGAACCTCACAACCAACACGATAAAGGGGTTGTCAATCCCTTCACGGTCACTTACGGGAGTGAGATCTGATAGAGATAATAAGATAAATATTTTTGGTATTTTTATTATATAGATTGGAAAATAAATATTGCAAAATAAAATAGATTGGAAACTTATATGATGGAAAATAGACCCGGGGGCCATAGGGTTCACTAGTGGCTTCTCTCAAGATAGCATAAGTATTACGGTGGGTAAACCAATTACTGTCGAGCAATTGATAGAAAAGTGCATAATTATGAGAATATCTAGGCATGATCATGTATATAGGTATCACGTTTGCGACAAGTAGACCGAAACGATTCTGCATCTACTACTACTCCACACATCGACCACTATCTAGCATGCATCTAGAGTATTAAGTTCATAAGAACAGAGTAACACATTAGGCAAGATGACATGGTGTAGAGGGATAAACTCAATTAATATGATATAAACCCCATCTTTTTATCCTCGATGGCAACGATACAATACGTGCCGTTCTGCCCCTGCTATCACTGGGAAAGGACATCGCAAGATTGAACCCAAAGCTAAGCACTTCTCCCGTTGCAATAAAGATCAATCTAGTAGGCCAAACCAAACTGATAATTCGATGAGACTTTCAAAGATAACAAATAATACATAAAAGATTTCAGAGAAGAATCAAATGTTGTTCATAGATAATCTTGATCATAAACCCACAATTCATCAGATCTCGACAAACACACCGCAAAAAGAATTACATCGAATAGATCTCCAAGAGGATCGAGGAGAACTTTGTATTGAGATCCAAAGAGAGAGAGAGAAGAAGCCATCTAGATAATAACTATGGACCCAAAGGTCTGTGGTAAACTACTCAGACATCATCGGAGAGGCTATGGTGTTGATGTAGAAGCCCTCCGTGATTGATTCCCCCTCCGGCGGAGCTCCAGAAAAGGCCCCAAGATGGGATCTCTTGGGTACAGAAGGTTGCCGCGGTGGAAATAGGGTTTTGTGGTGCTCCTGGATGTTTTTGGGGTATATGGATATATATATAGGAGGAAGAAGTAGGTCGGTGGAGCTGCGAGGGGCCCACGAGGGTGGGGGCGCGCCCAGGGGGCAGGCGCACCTCCCTGCCTCGTGGCCTCCACGCTCCTTTCTTGACGTCTACTCCAAGTCCCCTGGATCACATTTGTTCCAGAAATAACTCTCACAAAGGTTTCATTCCGTTTGGATTTTGTTTGATATTCCTTTTCTGTGAAACACTGAAATAGGCAAAAAAACATCAATTTGCACTAGGCCTTGGGCTAGTAGGTTAGTCCCAAAAATAATATAGAAGTCTATAATAAAGCCCATGAAACATCCAAAACAGATAATATAATAGCATGGAACAATCAAAAATTATAGATACGTTGGAGACGTATCAAGCATCCTCAAGCTTAATCCCTGCTCGTCCTCGAGTAGGTAAATGATAAAAATAGAATTTTTGATGTGGAATGCTACCTAGCATAATTCTCAATGTATTTTTATTTATTGTGGCATGAATATTCAGATCCGAAAGATTCAAGACAAAAGTTCAATATTGACATAAAAATAATAATACTTCAAGCATACTAACTAAGCAATCATGTCTTCTCAAAATAACATGGACAAAGAAAGTTCATCCCTACAAAATCATATAGTTTGGTCATGCTCCATTTTCGTCACACAAGAATGCCCTCATCATGCACAACCCCGATGACAAGCCAAGCAATTGTTTCATACTTTAGTAATCTCAAAAAAAATTAATTTTCACGCAATACATGAGCGTGAGCCATGGATATAGCACTATGGGTGGAATAGAATATAACGAAGGGGGTTATGTGGAGAAGACAAAAAAGGAGAAAGTCTCACACCGACGCGGCTAATCAACGGGATAGGGAGATGCCCATCAATTGATGTCAATGCAAGGAGTAGGGATTGCCATGCAACGGATGCACTAGAGCTATAAATGTATGAAAGCTCAACAAAATAAAATGAGTGGGTGTGCATCCAACTTGCTTGCTCACGAATACCTAGGGCATTTTAGGAAGCCCATTGCTGGAATATACAAGCCAAGTTCTATAATGAAAAATTCCCACTAGTATATGAAAGTGACAAAACAAGAGACTCTCTATCATAAAGATCATGGTGCCACTTTGAAGCACAAGTGTGGAAAAAAGGATAGTAGCATTGCCCCTTTTTATTTCTCTCTTTTTTTCTTTTTTGGCCTTCCTTTTTTTGGCCTTCCCCCTTTTTTATTTGTGACAATGCTCTATTATGATGATCGTCACACTTCTATGTATTTACAACTCAATGATTACAACTCGATACTAGAACAAAATACGACTCTATATGAATGCCTCCGGCGGTGTACCAGGAAGGGCAATGAATCAAGAGTGACATGTATGATAAATTATGCATGGTGGCTTTGCCACAAATACGATGTCAACTACAGGATCATGCAAGGCAATATGACAATGATGAAGCGTGTCATAAATGAAACGGTGGAAAGTTGCATGGCAATATATCTCGGAATGGCTATGGAAATGCCATAATAGGTAGGTATGGTGGCTGTTTTGAGGAAGATATAAGGAGGATTATGTGTGATAGAGCGTATCATATCACGGGGTTTGGATGCACCGGCGAAGTTTGCACCAACTCTCAAGGTGATAAAGGGCAATGCACGGTACCGAAGAGGCTAGCAATGATGGAAAGGTGAGAGTGCGTATAATCCATGGACTCAACATTAGTCATAAAGAACTCACATACTTATTGCAAAAATCTACAAGTCATCAAAAACCAAGCATTATGTGCATGCTCCTAGGGGGATAGATTGGTAGAAAAAGACCATCGCTCGTCCCCGACCGCCACTCATAAGGAAGACAATCAAAGAACACCTCATGTTTCAAATTTGTTACACAATGGTTACCATACGTGCATGCTACGGTACTTGCAATATTCAACACAAGTATTTCTCAAATTCACAACTAATCAACTAGCACAACTCTAATATCACCATCTTTATATCTCAAAACAATTATCAAGTATCAAACTTCTCATAGTATTCAATGCACCTTTTTATGAAAGTTTTTTATTATACCAATCTTGGATGCCTATCATATTAGGACCAATTTTATAGCCAAAGCAAATTACCATGTTGTTCTAAAGGATTCTCAAAATAATATAAGTGAAGCATGAGAGATCAATAATTTCTATAAAATAAAACCACCACCGTGCTCTAAAAGATATAAGTGAAGCACTAGAGCAAAATTATCTAGCTGAAAAGATATAAGTGAAGCACATAGATTATTCTAATAAATTCCGATTCATGTGTATCGCTCTCAAAAGGTGTGTACAGCAAGGATAATTGTGGTAAACTAAAAATCAAAGACTCAAATCATACAAGACGCTCCAAGCAAAACACATATCATGTGGTGAATAAAAATATAGCCTCAAGTAAAGTTACCAATGGACGAAGACGAAAGAGGGGATGCCTTCCGGGGTATCCCCAAGCTTAGGCTTTTGGTTGTACTTGAATTTTACCTTGGTGTGACTTGGTCATCCCCAAGCTTAGGCTCTTGCCACTCCTTATTCCATAATCCATCAAATCTTTACCCAAAACTCGAAAACTTCACAACACAAAACTAAACAGAAAATCTCATGAGCTCCGTTAGTATAAGAAAACAAACCACCACTTAAGGTACTGTAATGAACTCATTATTTATTTATATTGGTGTTAAACCTAATGTGTTAAAACTTCTCTATGGTTCATACACTCCGATACTAGCCATAGATTCATCAAAATAAGCAAACAACACACGAAAAACAAAATCTGTCAAAAACAGAACAGTCTGTAGTAATCTGTAGGTTTCGAATACTTCTGTAAACCCAACAATTCTGAAATAAATTGGTGAACGTGAGGAATTTGTCTATTAATCATCTGCAAAAAGAATCAACCTAATCTCACTCTCCAGTAAAAAATGGCAGCAAATCTCGTGAGCGCTAAAGTTTCTGCTTTTTACAGCAAGATCGCAAAAACTTCCCCCAAGTCTTTCCAAAGGTTCTACTTGGCACAAACACAAATTAAAAGCATAAAACAACATCTAAAAAGAGGCTAGATGAATTATTTATTACTAAACAGAACCAAAAAGCAAGAAACAAAAATAAAATTGGGTTGCCTCCCAACAAGCGCTATCGTTTAATGCCCCTAGCTAGGCATAAAAACAAGAATAGATCTAGGTATTATCATCTTTGGTATGCAATCCATAGGTGGATCTCATAATAGATTCATAAGGTAATTTAATTTTATATCTAGGAAAGTGTTCCATGCCTTTCCTTAACGGAAATTGGAATCTAATATTACCTTCTTTCATATCAATAATTGCACCTATCGTTCTAAGGAAAGGTCTATCAAGAATAATGAGACATGTAGGATTGCAATCAATGTCAAGAACAATGAAATCTACGGGCACATAATTCCTATTTGCAACAATAAGAACATCATTAATCCTTCCCATAGGTTTCTTAATAGTGGAATCCGCAAGATGCAAATTTAAAGTACAATCATCAAATTCACGGAAACCTAACACATCACACAAAGTTTTTGGGATCGTGGAAAGGCTAGCACCCAAATCACATAAAGCATAGCATTCATGATCTTTAATCTTAATTTTAATAGTAGGTTCCCACTCATCATGAAGCTTTCTAGGGATAGAAACTTCTAATTCAAGTTTTTCGTCATAAGATTGCATTAAAGCATCAACGATATGTTTGGTAAAAGCTTTATTTTGACTATAAGCATGCGGAGAATTTAGCACGGACTGCAACAAGGAAATACAATCTATCAAAGAGCAATTATCATATTTAAATCCCTTAAAATCCAAAATAGTGGGTTCATTGCTATGTAAAGTTTTGACCTCTTCAATCCCACTTTTATTAATTTTTGCATCAAGATCTAAAAATTCCGAATCATTGGGACGCTTTTTAACTAAAGTTGACTCATCTCTAGTCCCATAATTATCAAGATTCATATTGCAAAACAAAGATTTGATAGGAGACACATCAATCACTTTTAGATCTTCATCCTTATTATCATCAAAACTAGAAGAACACGCTTTTATAAAGAAATCTTTTTAGCACGCATCCTAGCGGTTCTTTCTTTGCACTCATCAATGGAAGTTCTCATGGATTTGAGAGACTCATTGATATCATGCTTAGGTGGAATAGATCTAAGTTTCAAAGAATCAACATCAAGAGAAATTCTATCCACGTTCCTAGCCAACTCATCAATCTTGGACATTTTTTCTTCAATCAAAGCATTGAAACTCTTTTGCGAACTAATAAATTATTTAATACTAGATTCAAAATCAGAGGGCATCTTATTATAATTTCCATAAGAATTGTTGTAGGAATTACCATAATTATTAGAGGAATTACTAGGATACGGCCTAGGATTAAAGTTTCCTCTATACGCGATGTTACCAAAATTGTTCCTACCAACAAAATTCACATCCATAGATTCATTATTGTTCTCTCAAAGTAGACAAAGGCATATCATTAGGATCATAAGAAACACTCTTATTAGCAAACAATTTCATAAGTTCATCCATCTTTCTACTCAAAACATTAATTTCTTCTATAGCATGAACTTTTTTACAAGTAGATCTTTCGGTGTGTCATTAAGAATAATTAACCATAATGTTATCTAGGAGTTTAGTAGCTTCTCCTAAAGTGATTTCCATAAAAGTGCCTCCCGCGGCCGAATCTAAAAGATTTCTAGAAGCAAAATTCAATCCAGCATAAAAAAATTGTATGATCCTCCATAAATTCAAACCATGAGTAGGGCAATTGCGAATCATTAATTTCATCCTCTCCCAAGATTGTGCAACATGCTCATGATCAAGTTGCTTAAAGTTAATAATATCATTTCTAAGAGAGATGATCTTAGCGGGAGGAAAATACTTAGAGATAAAAGCATCTTTGCACTTATTCCAAGAACCAATACTATTTTTAGGCAAAGAAGAAAACCAAGTTTTAGCACGATCTCTAAGCGAAAACAGGAATAGCTTCAATTTAACAATATCATTATCCACATATTTCTTCTTTTGCATATCACACAAATCAACAAAGCTGTTTAGATGGGTAGCAGCATCTTCAGTAGGAAGGCCAGAAAACGGATCTTTCATCACAAGATTCAGCAAAGCAGTATTAATTTCACAAGATTCAGCATCGGTAAGGGGAGCAATCGGAGTGCTAATAAAATCATTATTGTTGGTATTGGAAAAATCACACAATTTAGTATTATCTTGAGCCATCGTGACAAACAATCCAACACACAAGCACACAAGAAGCGAGCGAAAAAGAGGTGAATGGAAAAGGAGGGCAAATAAAACGGCAAGGGTGAAGTGGGGGAGAGGAAAACGAGAGGCAAATGGCAAATAATGTAATGCGAGGGATAAGAGTTTGTGATGGGTACTTGGTATGTCTTGAGTTGTACGTAGATCTCCCCGACAACGGCGCCAGAAATCCTTCTTGCTACCTCTTGAGAACTGCATTGGGTTTCCCATGAAGAGGAAAGGGTGATGCAGCAAAGTAGCATAAGTATTTCCCTCAGTTTTTGAGAACCAAGGTATCAATCTAGTAGGAGACTACACGCAAGTCACCTCGCACCTACACAAACAAATAAGAACCTCGCAACCAATGCGATAAAGGGGTTGTTAATCCCTTCACGGTCACTTACGAGAGTGAGATCTGATAGAGATAATAAGATAATTTTTTTGGTATTTTTATTATATAGATTGGAAAATAAAGATTGCAAAATAAAATATATTGGAAACTTATATGATGGAAAATAGACCCGGGGGCCATAGGTTTCACTAGTGGCTTCTCTCAAGATAGCATAAGTATTACGGTGGGTAAACAAATTACTGTCGAGCAATTGATAGAAAAGTGCATAATTGTGAGAATATCTAGGCATGATCATGTATATAGGCACCACGTCCACGACAAGTAGACCAAAATGATTCTGCATCTACTACTACTCCACACATCGATCGCTATCTAGCATGCATCTAGAGTACTAAGTCCATAAGAACAGAGTAACGCACTAGGCAAGATGACATGATGTAGAGGGATAAACTCAAGCAATATGATATAAACCCCATCTTTTTATCCTCGATGGCAACAATACAATATGTGCCTTGCTGCCCCTGCTGTCACTTGGAAAGGACACCGCAAGATTGAACCCAAAGCTAAGCACTTCTCCCATTGCAAGAAAGATCAATCTAGTAGGCCAAACCAAACTGATAATTCGAAGAGACTTGCAAAGATAACAAATCATACATAAAAGATTTCAGAGAAGAATCAAATATTGTTCATAGATAATCTTGATCATAAACCTACAATTCATTGGATGTCGACAAACACACCGCAAAAAGAATTACATCAAATAGATCTCCAAGAAGATCGAGGAGAACTTTGTATTGAGATCCAAAGAGAGAGAAGAATCCATGTAACTAATAACTATGGACCCGAAGGTCTATGGTAAACTACTCAGACATCATCGGAGAGGCTATGGTGTTGATGTAGAAGCCCTCCGTGATTTATTCCCCCTCCGGCGGAGCTCCAGAAAAGGCCCCAAGATGGGATCTCTTGGGTACAGAAGGTTGCGGCGGTGGAAATAGGGTTTCGTGGTGCTCCTGGATGTTTTGGGGTATATGGATATATATATAGGAGGACGAAGTAGGTCGGTGGAGCTGCCAGGGGCCCACAAGGGTGGGGGGTGCGCCCAGGGGGCAGGCGCACCTCACTGCCTCGTGGCCTCCTCGCTCCTTTCTTGACGTCTACTCCAAGTCCCCTGGATCACGTTTGTTCCAAAAATAACTCTCCCGAAGGTTTCATTCCGTTTGATATTCCTTTTCTGCGAAACACTGAAATAGGCAAAAAAAATAGTAATTTGCACTGGGCCTTTGGTTACTAGGTTAGTCCCAAAAATAATATAAAAGTGTATAATAAAGCCCATTAAACATCCAAAATAGATAATATAATAGCATGGAACAATCAAAAATTATAGATACGTTGGAGACGTATCAAGGGCATATTTCCTTCAGTCTCCCACTTGCACTAGAGTCAATAATCTAGATTACATTGGGATGATTCTAACACCCATGGAGTCTTGGTGCTGATCATGTTTTGCTCGTGAGAGAGGCTTAGTCAACGGGTCTGCAACATTCAGATCCGTATGTATCTTGCAAATCTCTATGTCTCCCTCCTTGACTTGATCATGGATGGAATTGAAGCGTCTCTTGATGTGTTTGGTTATCTTGTGAAATCTGGATTCCTTTGGCAAGGCTATTGCACAAGTATTGTCACAAAAGATTTTCGTTGGACCCGATGCACTACGTATGACACCTAGATCGGATATGAACTCCTTCATCCAGACTCCTTCATTTGTTGCTTCCTAAGCAGCTATGTACTCCGCTTCACATGTAGATCCCTCCACGACGCTCTGCTTGGAACTGCACCAACTGATAGCTCCACCTTTTAATAAAAATATGTATCCGGTTTGTGACTTAGAGTCATCTGGATCAGTGTCAAAGCTTGCATCGACGTAACCGTTTACGATGAGCTCTTTGTCACCTCCATAAACGAGAAATATATCTTTAGTCCTTTTCAAGTATTTCAGGATGTTCTTGACCGCTGTCCAGTGATCCACTCCTGGATTACTTTGGTACCTCCCTGCTAAACTAATAGCAAGGCACACATCAGGTCTGGTACACAGCATTGCATACATGATAGAACCAATGGCCGAAGCATAGGGAATGACTTTCATTTTCTCTCTATCTTCTGCAGTGGTTGGGCATTGAGTCTGACTCAACTTCACACCTTGTAACACAGGCAAGAACCCTTTCTTTGCTTGATCCATTTTGAACTTCTTCAAAACTTTATCAATGTATTTGCTTTGTGAAAGTCCAATTAAGCGTCTTGATCTATCTCTATAGATCTTGATACCCAATATATAAGCAGCTTCACCGAGGTCTTTCATTTAAAAATTCTTATTCAAGTATCCTTTTATGCTATTCAGAAATTCAGTATCATTTCCGATCAACAATATGTCATCTACATATAATATCAGAAATGCTATAGAGCTCCTACTCACTTTCTTGTAAATACAGGCTTCTCCAAAATTATGTATAAAACCATATGCTTTGATCACACTATCAAAGCGTATATTCCAACTCCGAGAGGCTTGCACCAGTCCATAAATGGATCCCTGGAGCTTGCACACTTTGTTAGCACCTTCTGGATTGACAAAACCTTCTGGTTGCATCATATACAAATCTTCTTTAAGATATCCATTAAGGAATGCAGTTTTGACATCCATTTGCCAAATTTCATAATCATAAAATGCGGCAATTGCTAACATGATTCGGACGGACTTAAGCATAGCTACGGGTGAAAAGGTCTCATTGTAGTCAACTCCTTGAACTTGTCGAAAACCTTTTGCAACAAGTTGAGCTTTGTAGATAGTAACATTACCGTCAGCGTCAGTCTTCTTCTTGAAGATCCATTTATTCTCTATTACCTGTCGATCATCGGGCAAGTCAACCAAAGTCCACACTTTGTTCTCATACATGGATCCCATCTCAGATTTCATGGCCTCAAGTCATTTTGCGGAATCTGGCCTCATCATCGCTTCCTCATAGTTTGTAGGTTTGTCATGGTCAAGTAACATGACCTCCAGAACAGGATTACCGTATCACTATGGTGCAGATCTTACTCTGGTTGACCTACAAGGTTCGGTAGTTACTTGATCAGAAGTTTCATGATCATCATCATTAGCTTCCTCACTTACTGGTGTAGGAATCACTGGAACTGATTTCAGTGATGAACTACTTTCCAATAAGGGACCAGGTACAATTACCTCACCAAGTTCTACTTTTCTCCCACTCACTTCTTTCGAGAGAAACTCTTTCTCTAGAAAGGATCCATTCTTAGCAACGAATATCTAGCCTTCGGATCTGTGATAGAAGGTGCACCCAACAGTCTCCTTTGGGTATCCTATGAAGACACATTTCTCCGATTTGGGTTTGAGCTTATTAGGTTGAAGCTTTTTCACATAAGCATCGCAGCCCCAAACTTTATGAAATGACAAATTGGGTTTCTTGCCAAACCACGGTTCATAAGGTGTCGTCTCAACGGATTTTGATGGTGCCCTATTTAACGTGAATGCAGTTGTCTCTAAAGCATAACCTCAAAATGATAGCGGTAAATCAGTGAGAGACATCATAGATCGCACCATACCTAATAAAGTGTGGTTACAACATTCGAACACACCATTGCGCTGTGGTGTTCCAGGTGGCGTGAGTTGCGAAACTATTCCGCATTGTTTCAAATGAAGACCAAACTCATAACTCAAATATTCACCTCCACGATCAGATTGTAGAAACTTAATTTTCTTGTTATGATGATTTTCCACTTCACTCTGAAATTCTTTGAACTTTTCAAATGTTTCAGACTTATGTTTCATCAAGTAGATATACCCATATCTGCTCAAATCATCTGTGAAGGTAAGAAAATAACGATACCCGCCGCGAGCATCAACACTCATTGGACCGCATACATAAGTATGTATAATTTCCAACATCTCTGTTGCTCGCTCCATTGTTCTAGAGAACGGAGTCTTAGTCATTTTTCCCATGAGGCATGGTTCGCAAGCATCAAGTGATTCATAATCAAGTGATTCCAAAAGTCCATCGGCATGTAGTTTCTTCATGCGCTTTACACCAATATGACCTAAACAGCAATGCCACAAATAAGTTCCACTATCATTATTAAACTTATATCTTTTGGCTTCAATACTATGAACATGTGTATCATTACTATCAAGATTTAGTAAAAACAGACCACTCATCAAGGGTGCATGACCATAAAAGATATTATTCATATAAATAGAACAACCATTATTCCCTGATTTAAATGAATAACCGTCTCGCATCAAACAAGATCCAGATATAATGTTCATGCTCAACGCTGGCACCAAATAACAATTATTTAGGTCTAATACTAATCCTGAAGGTAGATGTAGAGGTAGCATGCCGACAGCGATCACATCGACTTTGGAACCATTTCCTACGTGCATCGTCACCTCATCCTTAGCCAATCTTCACTTAATCCGTAGCCCCTGTTTCGAGTTGCAAAAGTTAGTAACTGAACCAGTATCAAATACCCAGGCTTTACTACGAGCATTAGTAAGGTACACATCAATAACATGTACATCAAATATACATTCCACTTTGCCATCCTTCTTCTCCGCCAAATACTTGGGGCAGTTCCGCTTCCAGTGACCAGTCCCTTTGCAGTAGAAGCACTCAGTCTCAGGCTTAGGTCCAGACTTGGGCTTCTTCACTTGAGCATCAACTTGCTTGCCGTTCTTCTTGAAGCTCCCCTTCTTCCCTTTACCCCTTTTCTTGAAACTGGTGGTCTTGTTGACCATCAACACTTGATGCTCTTTTTTGATTTCTACATCCGCAGCCTTTAGCATTGTGAAGAGCTTAGGAATCGTCTTATCCATCCCTTGCATATTATAGTTCATCACGAAGCTCTTGTAGCTTGGTGGAAGTGATTGAAGAACTCTATCAATGACACTATCATCAGGAAGATTAACTCCCAACTAAGTCAAGTGGTTGTGGTACCCAGACATTCTGAGTATATGTTCACTAACAGAACTATTCTCCTCCATTTTGCAGCTGTAGAACTTATTGGAGACTTCATATCTCTCAATCCGGGCATTTGCTTGAAATATTAACTTCAACTCCTGGAACAACTCATATGCTCCATGACGTTCAAAACATCGTTGAAGTCCCAGTTCTAAGCCATATAGCATGGCACACTGAACTATCGAGTAGTCATCATTTTTGCTCTGCCAGGTGTTCACAACATCTGGCGTTGCTCCTGCAGCGGGTTTGTCACCTAGTGGTGCTTCCAGGACGTAATTCTTTTGTGCAACAATGAGGATAATCCTCAAGTTACGGACCCAGTCTGTGTAGTTTCTATCATCATCTTTCAACTTAGCTTTGTCTAGGAACGCATTAAAATTCAACGGAACAACAGCACAGACCATCTATCTAAAATAACATAGACATGCAAAATACTATCAGGTACTAAGTTCATGATAAATTATAGTTCAATTAATCAAATTACTTAAGAACTCCCACTTAGATGGACATCCCTCTAATCATCTAAGTGATCATGTAATCCATATCAACTAAACCATGTCTGATCATCACATGAGATGGAGTAGTTTTCAATGGTGAACAGCACTATGTTGATCATATCTACTATATGATTCACGCTTGACCTTTCGGTCTCAGTGTTCCGATGCCATATCTGCATATGCTAGGCTCGTTAAGTTTAACCCGAGTATTCCGCGTGTGCAAAACTGGCTTGCACCCGTTGTGTGTGAACGTAGAGCTTATCACACCCGATCATCATGTGGTGCCTCGGCACGATGAACTGTAGCAACGGTGCATACTCAGGGAGAACACTTGTGCCTTTAAATTTAGTGAGGTATCATCTTATAATGCTACCGCCAGACTAAGCAAAATAAGATGCATAAAGGATAAACATCACATGCAATCAATATAAGTGATATGATATGGCCATCATCATCTTGTGCCTTTAATCTCCATCTCCAAAGCACCGTCATGATCACCATCCTCACCGGCTTGACACCTTGATCTCTATCAAGCATCATTGTCGTCTCGCCAACTATTGCTTCTATGACTATTGCTGAAGGAAATATGCCCTAGAGGCAATAATAAAGTTATTATTTATTTCCTCATATCATGATAAATGTTTATTATTCATGCTAGAATTGTATTAACGGGAAACATAATACATGTGTGAATACATAGACAAACATAGTGTCACTAGAATGCCTCTACTTGACTAGCTCGTTGATCAAAGATGGTTGAGTTTCCTAGCCATAGACATGAGTTGTCATTTGATTAACGGGATCACAGCACTAGTAGAATGATGTGATTGACTTGACCCATTTTGTTAGCTTAGCACTTGATCGTTTTAGTTTACTGCTATTGCTTTCTTCATGACTTATACATGTTCCTATGACTATGAGATTATGCAACTCCCGATTACCGGAGGAACACTTTGTGTGCTACCAAACGTCACAATGTAACTGGGTGATTATAAAGGTGCTCTATAGGTGTCTCCGATGGTACTTGTTGAGTTTGCATAGATCAAGAATAGGATTTGTCACTCCGATTGTCGGAGAGGTATCTTTGGGCCCTCTCGGTAATGCAGATCACTATAAGCCTTGCAAGCAATGCAACTAATGAGCTAGTTGCGGGATGATGCATTACAGAACGAGTAAAGAGACTTGTCGGTAACGAGATTGAGCTAGGTATTGAGATACCGACATCGAATCTCGGGCAAGTAACATACCGATGACAAAGGGAACAACGTATGTTGTTATGCGGTTTGACCGATAAAGATCTTCGTAGAATATGTAGGAACCAATATGAGCATCCAGGTTCCGCTATTGGTTATTGACCGGAGACGTGTCTCGGTCATGTCTACATAGTTCTCGAACCCGTAGGGTCCGCACGCTTAAAGTTCTGTGACGATCGATATTATGAGTTTATATGTTTTGATGTACCGAAGGTAGTTCGGAGTCCCGGATATGATCACAGACATGACGAGGAGTCTCGAAATGGTCGAGACATAAATATTGATATATTGGAAGCCTACATTTGGACATCGGAAGAGTTCCGGGTGAAATTAGGATTTTACCGGAGTGCCGGAGGGGTTACCGGAACCCCCCGGGGGTTAATGGGCCTTGTTGGGCCCTAGTGGAGAGAGAGAGGGGCTGGCCAGGGCAGGCCGCGCGACCCCTCCCCCTCTGGTCCGAATTGGACTAGGAAGGGGGGCGGCGCCCCCCTTTCCTTCTCCTTCTCCTTCTCCCCCTTCCTTTCCCCCTCCTAGTAGGAGTAGGAAAGAGGGGAGTCCTACTCCTACTAGGAGGAGGACTCCTCCTCCTGGCGCGCCCTACAGGGCCGGCCGGTCTCCCCCTTGCTCCTTTATATACGGGGGCAGGGGGCACCCTAGAACACACAAGTTGATCATTGATCTCTCCCAGCCATGTGCGGTGCCCCCCTCCACTATAATCCACCTCGGTCATAATGCAGCGGTGCTTAGGCGAAGCCCGGCGACGGTAGCTTCGTCAGCATCATCACCACGTCGCCGTGCTGACGAAACTCTCCCTCGAGCTCTACTAGATCATGAGTTCGCAGGACGTCACCGAGCTGAACGTCTGTTGAACGTGAAGGTGTCGTATGTTCGGTACTGAGGATCGGTCGATCATGAAGACATACGAGTACATCAACCGCGTTGTCATAACGCTTCCGCTTAATGGTCTACGAGGGTATGTGGACGACACTCCCCCCTCTCATTGCTATGCATCACCATGATCTTGCGTGTGCGTAGGAAATTTTTGAAATTACTACGTTCCCCAACAGTGGCATCCGAGCCAGGTTTATGCGTAGATGTTATAT
Organism: Triticum urartu; assembly: GCF_003073215.2. NCBI lineage: Eukaryota > Viridiplantae > Streptophyta > Magnoliopsida > Poales > Poaceae > Triticum > Triticum urartu. Next base: position 544,895,978 of record NC_053024.1, read on the forward strand.
GCATGAGTAGAACACAAGTGAGTTGTGGGCGATACAAGTCATACTGCTTACCAGCATGTCATACTTTGGTTCGGCGGTATTGTTGGATGAAGCGGCCCGGACCAACATTACGTGTACGCTTATGCGAGACTGGTTCTACCGACGTGCTTTGCACACAGGTGGCTGGCGGGTGTCAGATTCTCCAACTTTAGTTGAACTGAGTGTGGCTATGCCCGGTCTTTGTGAAGGTTAAAACAACACTGACTTGACGAACTATCGTTGTGGTTTTGATGCGTAGGTAAGAATGGTTCTTGCTCAGCCCATAGCAACCACGTAAAACTTGCAACAACAAAGTAGAGGACGTCTAACTTGTTTTTGCAGGGCATGTTGTGATGTGATATGGTCAAGACATGATGCTATATTTATTGTATGAGATGATCATGTTTTGTAACGGAGTTATCGGCAACTGGCATGAGCCATATGGTTGTCGCTTTACTGTATGCAATGCAATCGCCATGTAATTGATTTACTTTATCACTAAGCGGTAGCGATAATCGTAGAAGCAATAGATGGCGAGACGACAATGATGCTACGATGGAGATCAAGGTGTTGCGCCGGTGATGATGGTGATCATGACGGTGCTTTGGAGATGGAGATCCAAGGCACAATATGATGATGGCCATATCATATCACTTATATTGATTGCATGTGATGTTTATCCTTTATGCATCTTGTTTTTCTTTGTTTGACGGTAGCATTATAAGATGATCTCTCACTAAATTTCAAGGTAAAAGCGTTCTCCCTGAGTATGCATCGTTGCCAAAGTTCGTCGTGCCGAGACACCACTTGATGATCGGGTGTGATAAGCTCAACGTTCAGCTACAACGGGTGTAAGACAGTTTTGCACACGCAGAATACTCAGGTTAAACTTGACGAGCCTAGTATATGCAGATATGGCCTCGAAACACTGAGACCGAAAGGTCGAGCGTGAATCATATAGTATATATGATCAACATAGAGATGTTCACCATTGAAAACTACTCCATCTCACGTGATGATCGGTTATGGTTTAGTTGATATGGATCACGTGCTCACTTAGATGATTAGAGGGATCTCTATCTAAGTGGGAGTTCTTAAGTAATATGATTAATTGAACTTAAATTTAGCATGAACTTAGTGCCTGATGGTATTTTGCTTGTCTATGTTATTGTAGATAGATGACCCATGCTGTTGTTCCGTTGAATTTTAATGCGTTCCTTGAGAAAGCAAAGTTGAAAGATGATGGTAGCAATTTAGCAATTACACGGACTCGGTCCGTAACTTGAGGATTATCCTCATTGCTGCACAGAAGAATTACGTCCTGGAAGCACCGCTAGGTGCCAGGCCTGCTGCAGACGCTGCTGATGACGTTAAGAACGTATGGCAGAGTAAAGCTGGTGACTACTCGATAGTTCAGTGTGCCATGCTTTACGGCTTAGAACCGGGACTTCAACGACGTTTTGAATGTCATGGTGCATATGAGATGTTCCAGGAGTTGAAGTTAATATTTCAAGCAAATGCCCGGATTGAGAGATATGAAGTCTCCAATAAGTTCTACAGCTGCAAGATGGAGGAGAATAGTTCTGTCAGTGAACATATACTCAGAATGTCTGGGTACCATAACCACTTGCCTCAACTGGGAGTTAATCTTCCTGTTGATAGTGTCATTGACAGAGTTCTTCAATCACTGCCACCAATCTACAAGAGCTTCGTGATGAACTATAATATGCAAGGGATGGATAAGACGATTCCTGAGCTCTTCGCAATGCTAAAAGCTGCTTAGGTAGAAATCAAGAAGGAGCATCAAGTGTTGATCGTCAACAAGACCACCAGTTTCAAGAAAAATGGTAAAGGGAAGAAGAAGGGGAACTTCAAAAAGAATGGCAAACAAATTGCTGCTCAAGAGAAGAAACCCAAGTCTGGACCTAAGCCTGATACTGAGTGCTTCTACTGCAAAGGGACTGGTCACTGGAAGCGGAACTTCCCCAAGTATTTGGCGGATAAGAAGGATGCCAAGGTGAACAAAGGTATATGTGATATACATGTTATCGATTTGTACCTTACTAGAGCTCGCAGTAGCACCTGTGTATTTGATACTAGTTATGTTGCTAATATTTGCAACTCGAAACAGGGACTACGGATTAAGCGAAGACTGGCTAAGGACGAGGTGACGATGCGCATGGGAAATGGTTCCAAAGTCGATGTGATCGCCGTCGGCACGCTACCTCTACGTCTACCTTCGGGATTAGTTTTAGACCTGAATAATTGTTATTTGGTGCCAGCATTAAGCATGAACATTGTATCTGGATCTTCTTTGAAGCGAGATGGTTATTCATTTAAATCTGAGAATAATGGTTGTTCTATTTATATGAGTAATATCTTTTATGGTCGTGCACCCTTAAAGAGTGGTCTATTTGTGTTGAATCTCGATAGTAGTGATACACATATTCATGATGTTGAAGCCAAAAGATGCAGAGTTGATAATGATAGTGCAACTTATTTGTGGCACTGCCGTTTGGGTCATATTGGTGTAAAGCGCATGAAGAAACTCCATACTGATGGACTTCTGGAATCACTTGATTATGAATCACTTGGTACTTGCGAACCATGCCTCATGGGCAAGATGACTAAAACGACGTTCTTCGGAACAATGGAGCGAGCAACAGATTTATTGGAAATCATACATACTAATGTATGTGGTCCGATGAATATTGAGGCTTGCGGCGGGTATTGTTATTTTCTCACCTTCACAGATGATTTCAGCAGATATGGGTATATCTACTTAATGAAGCATAAATCTGAAACATTTGAAAAGTTCAAAGAATTTCAGAGTGAAGTGGAAAATCATCGTAACAAGAAAATAAAGTTTCTACAATCTGATCGTGGACGAGAATATTTGAGTTACGAGTTTGGTCTACATTTGAAACAATGCGGAATAGTTTTGCAACTCACTTCACCCAGAACACCATAGCGTAATGGTGTATCCGAACGTTGTAATCGTACTTTACTGGATATGGTGCGATCTATGATGTCTCTTACTGATTTACCGCTATCATTTTGGGGTTATGCTTTAGAGACAGCTGCATTCACGTTAAATAGGGCACCATCGAAATCCATTGAGACGACGCCTTATGAACTGTGGTTTGGCAAGAAACCAAAGTTGTCGTTTCTTAAAGTTTGGGGCTGCGATGCTTATGTGAAAAAGCTTCAACCTGATAAGCTCGAACCCAAATCGGAAAAATGTGTCTTCATAGGATACCCAAAGGAGATTGTTGGGTACACCTTCTATCACAGATCCGAAGGCAAGACATTCGTTGCTAGGAATGGATCTTTTCTAGAGAAGGAGTTTCTCTCGAAAGATGTGAGTGGGAGGAAAGTAGAACTTGATGAGGTAATTATACCTTCTCCCTTATTGGAAAGTAGTTCATCAAAGAAATCGGTTCCTGTGACATCTACACCAATTAGTGAGGAAGCTAATGATAATGATCATGAAACTTTAGATCAAGTTTCTACCGAACCTTGTAGGTCAACCAGAGTAAGATCCGCACCAGAGTGGTACGGTAATCCTGTTCTGGAAGTCATGTTACTTGACCATGATGAACCTACGAACTATGAAGAAGCGATGCTAAGCCCAGATTCCGCAAAATGGCTTGAGGCCATGAAATCTGAGATGGGATCCATGTATGAGAACAAAGTATGGACTTTGGTTGACTTGCCCGATGATCGGCAAGCCATCGAGAATAAATGGATCTTCAAGAAGAATACTGACGCTGACGGTAATGTTACTGTCTACAAAGCTCGACTTGTTGCGAAGGTTTTCGACAAGTTCAAGGAGTTGACTACGATGAGACTTTCTCACCCGTAGCAATGCTTAAGTCTGTCCGAATCATGTTAGCAATTGCCGCATTTTATGATTATGAAATTTGGCAAATGGATGTCAAAACTGCATTCCTGAATGGATTTCTGGAAGAAGAGTTGTATATGATGCAAAAAGTAGGTTTTGTCGATCCAAAGGGAGCTAACAAAGTGTGCAAGCTCCAGCGATCCATTTATGGACTGGTGCAAGCCTCTTGGAGTTGGAATAAATGCTTTGATAGTGTGATCAAAGCATATGGTTTTATACAGACTTTTGGAGAAGCCTGTATTTACAAGAAAGTGAGTGGGGGCTCTATAGCATTTCTAATATTATATGTGGATGACATATTGCTGAAAATGACATAGAATTTCTAGATAGCATAAAAGGATACTTGAATAAGAGTTTTTCAATGAAAGACCTCGGAGAAGCTGCTTATATATTGGGCATCAAGATCTATAGAGATAGATCAAGACTCTTAATTGGACTTTCACAAAGCACATACCTTGATAAATTTTTGAAAAATCTCAAATTGGATCAAGAAAAGAAAGGGTTCTTGCCTGTGTTACAAGGTGTGAAGTTGAGTAAGACTCAATGCCCGACCACTGCAGAAGATAGAGAGAAAATGGAAAGTGTTCCCTATGCTTCAGCCATAGGCTCTATCATGTATGCAATGTTGTGTACCAGACCTGATGTGTGCCTTGCTATTAGTTTAGCAGGGAGGTACCAAAGTAATCCAGGAGTGGATCACTGGACAATGGTCAAGAACATCCTAAAATACCTGAAAAGGACTAAGGATATGTTTCTTGTTTATGGAGGTGACAAAGAGCTCGTCGTAAATGGTTGCGTCAATGCAAGCTTTGACACTCATCCGGACGATTCTAAATTGCAAACCGGATACATGTTTATATTGAACGGTGGAACTGTTAGTTGGTGCAGTTCCAAACAAAGCATCGTGGCAGGATCTACGTGTGAAGCGGAGTACATAGCTGCTTCGGAAGCAACAAATGGAGGAGTCTGGATGAAGGAGTTCATATCCGATCTAGGTGTCATACCTAGTGCATCGGGTCCAATGAAAATCTTTTGTGACAATATTGGTGCAATTGCCTTGGCAAAGGAATCCAGATTTCACAAGAGAACCAAGCACATCAAGAGATGCTTCAATTCCATCCGGGATCAAGCCCAGGTGGGAGACATAGAGATATGCAAGATACATACGAATCTAAATGTTGCAGACCCGTTGACTGAGCCTCTTCCACGAGCAAAACATGATCAGCACCAAGACTCCATGGGTGTTAGAATCATTACTGTGTAATCTAGATTATTGACTCTAGTGCAAGTGGGAGACTGAAGGAAATATGCCCTAGAGGCAATAATAAAGTTATTATTTATTTCCTCATATCATGATAAATGTTTATTATTCATGCTAGAATTGTATTTACTGGAAACATAATACATGTGTGAATACATAGACAAACATAGTGTCACTAGTATGCCTCTACTTGACTAGCTCGTTGATCAAAGATGGTTGAGTTTCCTAGCCATAGACATGAGTTTTCATTTGATTAATGGGATCACATCATTAGTAGAATGATGTGATTGACTTGACCCATTTTGTTAGCTTAGCACTTGATCGTTTTAGTTTATTGCTATTGCTTTCTTCATGACTTATACATGTTCCTATGACTATGAGATTATGCAACTCCCGATTACCGGAGGAACACTTTGTGTGCTACCAAACGTCACAATGTAACTGGGTGATTATAAAGGTGCTCTATAGGTGTCTCCGATGGTACTTGTTGAGTTTGCATAGATCAAGAATAGGATTTGTCACTCCGATTGTCGAAGAGGTATCTTTGGGCCCTCTCGGTAATGCACATCACTATAAGCCTTGCAAGCAATGCAACTAATGAGCTAGTTGCGGGATGATGCATTACAGAACGAGTAAAGAGACTTGTCGGTAACGAGATTGAGCTAGGTATTGAGATACTGACGATCGAATCTCGGGCAAGTAACATACCGATGACAAGGGGAACAACATATGTTGTTATGCGGTTTGACCGATAAAGATCTTCGTAGAATATGTAGGAACCAATATGAGCATCCAGGTTCCGCTATTGGTTATTGACTGGAGACGTGTCTCAGTCATGTCTACATAGTTCTCGAACCCATAGGGTCCGCATGCTTAAATTCTGTGACGATCGGTATAATGAGTGTATATGTTTTGATGTACCGAAGGTAGTTCAGAGTCCCGTATATGATCACGGACATGACAAGGAGTCCCGAAATGGTCGATACATAAAGATTGATATATTGGAAGCCTACATTTGGACATCGAAAGAGTTCCGGGTGAAATCAGGATTTTACCGGAGTGCTGGAGGGGTTACCGGAACCCCCCGAGGGTTAATGGGCCTTGTTGGGCCCTCGTGGAGAGAGAGGGGCCGGCCAGGGCAGGCCGCGCGACCCCTCCCCCTCTGGTCCGAATTGGACTAGGAAGAGGGAGCGGCGCCCCAATTTCCTTCTCCTTCTCCCCCTTCCTTTCCCCCTCCTAGTAGGAGTAGGAAAGAGGGGAGTCCTACTCCTACTAGGAGGACTCCTCCTCCTGGCGCGCCCTACAGGGCCGGCCGGCCTCCCCCCTTGCTCCTTTATATAGGGGGCAGGGGGCACCCTAGAACACACAAGTTGATCACTGATCTCTCCCAGCCGTGTGCGGTGCCCCCCTCCACCATAATCCACCTCGGTCATACTGTAGCGGTGCTTAGGCGAAGCCCTATGATGGTAGCTTCATCAACATCGTCACCACGCCATCGTGCTGACGAACCTCTCCCTCGAGCTCTACTGGATCGTGAGTTCGCGGGACATCACCGAGCTGAACGTGTGCTGAACGCGGAGGTGCCATACGTTCAGTACTGAGGATCGGTCGATCGTGAAGACGTACGACTACATCAACCGTGTTGTCATAATGCTTCCGCTTAACGGTCTACGAGGGTACGTGGACGACACTCTCCCCTCTCGTTGCTATGCATCACCATGATCTTGTGTGTGCGTAGGGAAATTTTTGAAATTACTACGTTCCCCAACAATCGCTACCGCTTAGTGATAAAGTAAACCAATTACATGGCGATTGCATTTCATACAATAAAGCGACAACCATATGGCTCCTGCGAGTTGCCAATAACTTTGTTACAAAACATGATCATCTCATACAATAAAATTTAGCATCATGTCTTGACCATATCACATCACAACATGCCCTGCAAAAATAAGTTAGACGTCCTCTACTTTGTTGTTGCAAATTATACGTGGCTGCTATGGGCTGAGCAAGAACCGTTCTTACCTACGCATCAAAAACCACAATGAGGTATAATGATTTCTTTTTGATCTTCAGAAAGAACCATGTTCATTGAATCCGATTCAACTAAAGTTGGAGAAACTGACACCCACTAGCCACCTGTGTGCGAAGCACGTTGGTAGAACCAGTCTCGCGTAAGCGTACGCGTAATGTCGGTCTGAGCTGCTTCATCCAACAATACTACTGAATCAATAATCAACTAGTGATGGAAAGCAATATGTATATACCCACGCCCACAACTCCTTTGTGTTCTATTCATGTATATAACATCTACGCATAGACCTGGCTCGGATGCCACTGTTGGGGAACGCGGTAATTTCAAAAAAATTCCTACGCACACGCAAGATCTATCATGGTGATGCATAGCAACGAGAGGGGAAGAGTGTTGTCCACGTACCCTCGTAGACCGTCGTAAGCGGAAGCGTTATGACAACACGGTTGATGTAGTTGAACGTCTTCATGATCCGACTGATCCTAGCACCAAAGGTACGGCACCTGCGCGATCTGCATGCCTTCAGCTCGGTGATGTCCCACGAACTCTAGATCCAGCTGAGTGTCGAGGGAGAGTTTCGTCAGCACGACGGCGTGATGACGGTGATGATGAAGCTATCAGAACAGGGCTTCGCCTAAGCACTACAACGATATGACCGAGGTGGATTATGGTGGAGGGGGGAACCACACACGGCTAAACAATGTCAACTTGTGTGTTCTAGGATGCCCCCTGCCCCCGTATATAAAGGAGCAAGGGGGAGGCCGGCCGGCCCTAGGGCACGCCAAGGAGGGGAGGAATCCTTCCTCCCAATAGGAGTAGGATTCCTCCTTTCCTAGTCCTACTAGGAGGGGGAAGGAAGGAGTGGGGGAGAGGAAGGAAAGGGGGGTGCCACCCCCCTCCTAGTACAATTCGGACCCAAGGGAGAGGGCGCGCGGCCTGCCCTGGCAGCCCCTCGCTCTCCACTAAGGCCCATCTAGGCCCACTAGTTCCTCGGGGGGTTCCGGTAACCCTCCGGCACTCCGGTTTTCTCCGAAATCACCCGGAACACTTCCGGTGTCCGAATATAGCCGTCCAATATATCAATATTTATGTCTTGACCATTTTGAGACTCCTCTTCTTGTCCGTGATCACATCCGGGACTCCGAACAACCTTCGGTACATCAAAACACATAAACTCATAATACAGATCATCACCGAACGTTAAGCGTGCAGACCCTACGGGTTCGAGAACTATGTAGACATGACCGAGACTCATCTCCGGTCAATAACCAATAGCAGAACCTGGATGCTCATATTGGTTCCTACATATTCTACGAAGGTCTTTATCTGTCAAACCGCATAACAACATACGTTGTTCCCTTTGTCATCGGTATGTTACTTGCCCGAGATTCGATCATCGGTATCTTAATACCTAGTTCAATCTCATTAACGACAAATCTCTTTACTCGTTCCGTAATGCAACATCCCGCAACTAACTCATTAGTCACATTGCTTGCAAGGCTTATAGTGATGTGCATTACCGAGAGGGCCCAGAGATACCTCTCCGACAATCGGAGTGACAAATCCTAATCTTGATCTATGCCAACTCAACAAACACCATCGGATACACCTGTAGAGCATATTTATAGTCACCCAGTTACGTTGTGATGTTTGATAGCACACTAAGTGTTCCTCCGGTATTCGGGAGTTGCATAATCTCGTAGTCATAGGAACATGTATAAGTTATGGAGAAAGCAGTAGTAAACTAAACGATCATCGTGCTAAGCTAACGGATGGGTCAAGTCAATCACATCATTCTCTAATGATGTGATCCCGTTTCATCAAATGACAACTCTTTGTCCATGGCTAGGAAACTTAACCATCTTTGATTAGCGAGCTAGTCAAGTAGAGGCATACTAGTGACACTATGTTTGTCTATGTATTCACACATGTACTAAGTTTCTGGTTAATACAATTCTAGCATGAATAATAAACATTTATCATGATATAAGGAAATATAAATAATAACTTTATTATTGCCTCTAGGGCATATTTCCTTCACAATGTGGTCTTCCGCATTATGGCCAAGGCTTACACCAATAGGGCGGCCCTCTTGGTAGACACCTTGACACACCCCAATCGATCGACCTTCATCCAAGGTCGTTTCATTATGGATGGGGTGCTTGTGTTTCATGAAGTCCTTCACAAAGTCAAAAGCAAACGTAAAAAGCCTATCTTCCTTAAGATTGACTTCCATAAGGCCTACGACATGTTACATTGGCCCTTCCTACGATAATTCCTCCTTCCCAAGGGCTTCGATGACCTCTAGGTCACGCCGCATGCAATTGGTGTCTAGTGGCCGCACCGCCGTCAACATTAATGGCGAGGTGGGTCCCTTCTTCCCCACACTTTGTGGGGTTAGGCAGAGGGACCCCTTTATCCCCTTCCTGTTCAACATGGTGGTTGATGCCCTGGCTGCCACTCTGGACTTGGCCAAGGCGGCCAGTCACATCTGTGGCATCGTCCCGCATCTGGTGGCCTTGGAGGGGTCTCCCTCATGCAATATGCGGATGACAAGATTATCATGGTTGAAGGGCCCAACAACGATATAGCCAACCTGAAATTCCTCTTGCTCTGCTTCCAGCAGGTGTCGGGTTTAACCATCAACTTCACTAAGAGTGAGTTATGGTCCTTAGTTACTCTGCTGAGGAAAGTCAAAGCATTGCGGACCGTCTCAACTCCCCCCCCCCGGGGGGGCGGATTTCCCAACCGTATATTTGGGAATCTCCATTAGTGACTCCCGCCTTTCGGTAGCGGATCTTCGGCCATATGTGACCAAGATCTAACATCGGGTGGAGCCTTGGTAGGGCAGGTGGCTCGGACAATCCTGATCAACTCGTCCTTGTCGAGTCTCCCCATGTTTATCATGAGCTTCTATAGCCTCCATGAAACCTTGCACGATGAGATCGCCAAATTCCTATCAAGACTTTTTTGGCAGGCGACGGAAACAACAAAAGCACCACATGGTACGGCGGTCGGACATTTGTCGCCCCAAGGACCAGGGCGGTCTTGGCATCATGTCCTCCAAGTGCATGAATATTGCCCTACTGTATCGCTAATAATGAGGGCGGGCTCTAGCTGGACATTATCAAGGAGAAGTACCTCCGCAGCCATCCGCTTGCCTTCTGCCAACGCGCGGGAGGGCCACAGTTCTAGGAATCCGTCATCCAGCTCCTTCCAGTGTGGCGCATAGGGTCCTCGATCTCCGTAGGGTCGGGAGCAGTGACCCTCTTTTGGTTCGATTGGTGGGTGTCCGACGAACCCTTACCGGCTAGATTTCCGGAGCTTTTCTCCATCTGCATGACCCCGCTTGTCTCGGTCGAGACTGCCCATATTGACTTAGGGAGCCTCGCCTTCCGACGGGCCTTTGGGCCCATTGAGCAGTTGGTCCGGGATGAGCTCCTAGCTCGTGTGGCCCTCCACACTCCTAGCCTTGCCCCTGACCGGATTAGGTGGTGTCTCGAGCCGAGCGGACGCTTCTCTAATCGATCCCTTTACCATGCCATTGCGGCGTCTCCAGTGTCGGAACACCTATCAGCCATATGGACAATCCGGCTTCCGCTTAAGATTAGGGCTTCCTATGGCAATGGATCCGCGGGACGGTACCTTCAGGGGTGGAGGTGCTCAAATGCAATGGCCTAGGGAATGGCAAGTGCCCTCTTTGCGATGTTGAGGAAGGTTCGAATCACATCTTCTTCAAGTGTGTGATGGTTCGTTTCCTTTAGAGTTGTTTCCGGGAAGTGGTAGGTGGCGAGTAGTTCCACTCGAACCTCCCAGAACTCTTTGAAGAGATTCAAGCTTGCTCTACCAGCACGCGTGCGCCACATTAGGTGGCTTGGCGTTGGAGCGCTTATGTGGACTTTGTGGACGCCCGCAACAAGCTTGTTATTGAAGACTCTCCTCTGCGTCGCTCTTCTGACGTCATCTACAAACTATGTGGTTTTCTGCAGCCGTGGAAGCCTCTTAGGCGAGGACAGGAGCACGCCGCCATCGACCATGATTGCAGATCTCCGCTCGTTGGCTCGTCGCTTGGCGTCGCCTCCCACCGCAACCAGATTAGGCCCCTATTTGGTCTTTAGGGATTGTTGAGCCGTGCCCTCAGCATTAACCTTGCACTTTTTCGTTCGTTGTTTTTCTGTTTTCTTTCGTACTTTGTTTGTAACTTGTGGTATCGGTGGTGGTGCTTTATTTATAAAGCGGAACATGAAGCCTTTTTCGGTAAATACTAAATCAACTTTCTCCTCTCCCATTTTATAGATGCATCTCATGGACTTGAATGGAGAAAGCGCTATCAAATTATCACTACTAGGAAAATGCTTATAGGTAGAAGTTTACCAGTAGCGCCTGTTTTTGACCCCACGCTACTGGTATTTACCAGTAGCGCTGGGTAGAAAACACGCTACTACTATTAAATAACAACAGCGTTTGTTAGCTTGGGCCGCGCTGCTGTTACATGGGCTGCAGGGCAAAAACGGTAGCCCACTTACCTGTAGCGTTTGTTTCGAACGGGCGCTACAGCTGGTGGGCTTAGCAGTAGCGCCGGCCTCTACCCAGCACTACTACTAGGGGAAAAGAAAACATGCCCGATCTCCCCCCACACCCCCTCACTCTCACAATCGATCCCCTCCGACGACGCTGCCGCGGTTAGGGTTCCTCCCCGGCCGCCTCACCCCCGTCGATGGCGCCGTGCGCCGCCACCACGCGCGGTCGCCTCTCGCCTCCTCCGACGCTCCAGCCCCGTAAGTCCCCCTCGATCTCCTCCGCCCTACGCGCGCCACCACTAGCTAGGCTCCAATCGATTCGCCGCGGCGACTCGCCATGTTTTGGGATTTCGCGTGGGGGAAAGGGATTTAGGGATTGCACGGTGACTCCGCGCTTCGATGCGACGTGTTCCAGGCTTGTTTCCTTGCATGATTGGGGAGAGAGTAGAGAGAGGGGGGTTAGGTGAGACAAGCAGTGGCGGCGGCGGCGGCGCCTAGCGTCGTGAATGCTCCTCCTTTCATCTGAATGATGTTGATTGTGCCAGTTCTTCTTAAAGGTATAAATGTTTGTATCCTCGTGATGAGCTACCCTATGTGTGAATTTGATCCACTAGCTTCTTTGTTGATGCATATAAAGATATGACCAAGAAGCCCTCACTGTTATGTGGTTTCATGGAAAAATCAATGCTTGATTCGATACTCTTTCAGGTTGAAGAGAGTGTCTGTATGTGGTGATGCTCAAATTGTCAAGTTGTTATGGTGCGCATTTGAATATATGCTAACACCCGTTTCGAAAAAATGCTAACTGATCTGTCTCATGTCTCTGTTTTCTTGAATGAGAAAACTGACTTTGCTGTGTTAATTAGGACAGGTTGATGCTATCTTTTGTTTGTGTGTGCGATTGTTCTTCCCTTGTATTACCTCTTAGTCTGGTGCTTATATTTTGTAGTATAAAATGCTGGCTACATTTTCACCCACTTGTGAATTCTATATTAGGCTCTGTTTGGGTTATTAGGCTCTGTTTGGGTTACATGATCTCTATTAGGTTATTGTCTGAACTGAACTACAATTTAGTTGTTATTTTGCTTGCCATGTGAACCTCATGTGTATTCTCTATGATGTGTATATTATTCAAAACCTGATGTGTGTATTGAAAACTTTATATTTAATTTTTGGATCGTTAATCCTCTAACCATATTGCTTTAGGGAAATGACGCCACCACCACCACCACCATGCCGACGGTGCAAGTCAAGGTGCACCAGCAGCCTTGCAACTGGCATGTTCTTCGGCATCTACTACCAGTCGAGTTTTCTTCATGCGGCGGTAATAAATTATATGAAACTAGTAACCACTATTTTGTTTTTAGTGTTATTGGCATTAATGCATTGTGTATATATCATTTTGCTTTTTGCACACAGATCGTCCCATGCAATGTGAGGTCAGAATTCAACAAGCTGACCGGAGACTCTGTGACCTTTGAGGCTCCTGGGGGCCCCTACACTATGGAGGTCGAGAAAGGACGAAATATGATGCAGGTGGGAGGAGATGGATGGGTCCGTTTCATCGCCCACATGCGTATCACCGGTGGTGAGTTGATCAGGTTCTCCTTCAAAGCAGAAAGACCCAAGTTGACCGTGATTTATGTCAACAAAGCAGAAGATGATGAGGATGATGAGGATGATGACGACCCACTTGGTGAAGCCATCGTTGCTCAAAGAATGAGGTTGAGCGAGGAGGAGGTGTGCAACCTATGGGACATCATTCCGCAACGTGCTGACTTCGTCGGGGTGCCATTCGTGACCCGCCTGACAAGTACCATGGTTGATCGGCATATCATGGTATGTTGCATTTACTATAGTAATTTGTTGATATGCTTTATTGTTATACTTAGTGTAGAGTCCGATGATATATATGCTTAGTGAATCTTATATACTCAGTAAATCCGATGATCTATATGCTTAGTGAATCCGATGATATATATGCTTAGTGAATCTTATATGCTTAGTGAATCCAATGATATATATGCTTTATTGTTATACTTAGTGTAGAGTCCGATGATATATATGCTTAGTGAATCTTATATACTCAGTAAATCCGATGATCTATATGCTTAGTGAATCCGATGATATATATGCTTAGTGAATCTTATATGCTTAGTGAATCCAATGATATATATGCTTTATTGTTATACTTAGTGTAGAAATGTAGTACTGTCTTTTGATAGTGTAGAATGTGTGAGGCTACTTATTAATTGATATGTTTTTCTTATTCAGAAATTGCCAAAGAGCCTATCTGAGAGTTTTGGTATCAAGCCTGATGAAGAAGGCTCTGCTGGAATACGCCTTACCGCGAGGGGCTCCATCACCACTTGTGCGTACGGCATAGACACGGACAGTCGCACACACTTCAGCTTGGTTGGGTGGAAGAGCTTCCTCGTCGGCAAGAATCTTCATGTTGGACAGGCAATCCTAATTACTATCAGGAACACCCACCGCCCAGGCTTGAGGATGATGGTCGTCATTGGTATCATCTAGAACTACATATGCTTGTGAGATCTATCCATGCATGCGTGTGGATGCTGAACCATATATATGCTAGTATGACTACCTAGTAGACTTATCAACTATGATCTATCCATGCATTGTTGACTACTATATATGAGTTTGTGAGATTGTGTGGTTATATTAAATGTGGTATTTGTCGTTAATGCTTGTGAGATGGTTCTGTGAACTTACTTTATTTGCACTGGACTTGTCTTGATTTCAATGAATATTGCCTCTGACTCTTTTTTTATTTTTTATTTCTATTTACCTAGTTGTAGCATGGGGAGAAAATAGGACATTACTACTATATGATCATAGTAGTAGCGTTGGTAGAGAAAGAGGCGCTACTACTAATTATTTTAGCTACAACGCTTGTTTAGAAACGCGCTACTGCTAAATAATAGCTGTAGCGCCCTAGCAGTAGCGCTGGTGCCCGCGCTATTGGTAGCTCAAAAACCAGCGCTACTGGTAAGCATTTTCCTAGTAGTGTATCTATGGAGTTTGTGTCGGTTTATATTATCTTCACCAAAAGCACACCGTTCACCTAGATCTTAAACCTGCAATTTTGCTAGATGATAATATGATGCTGAAAGTTGGTGATTTTGGTCTCTCGAGATGCTTCAATGGAAATCAGAGCCAAATTTTACTTCAAAATTGGCCGGAACTTTGTAAGCTTGCTATCAACCTTGGAAACTCTCTTTTGTTATGTGTGAATGCATATTGGTCCCTTTTTCTTATGAATTTGGCTACATAAATATTCGTGTCGGGGATATATGGTACGTGAATTCTATGGCGGATAGATCACATACAAGTTTGATATTTATAGTCTTGGTATGATAATCATAGAGATAGTAACACGAGAGAAGGGATATCCTAATATTGACAAGGTAAGACAAGGTCGTTCCTATATAAAGTCTTGATTTCAAAATTGCTATAGTATCATATTTCCATTTAGCCATAGGACAGTATCATTCTGGGATCACATAGTAGTGCGAAGCACAAATTAGCTGCATGGTATCAAGGCAACCATAAAATTTCTAAATACGTAGGAATAGTAATGTGTTACATAATGCATCTACATGGTACCATATATTTGTAATATGTTACGACGCGAGTTAATTTTTTTACATGCTACTTTCTCAAGATACCTTATCCCTATAGTTTTATAGTGGGTCTTTGTAGCTGAAAATGTTCCTCCTTTCCCAGTTTGAGTTTTAGCTAAGGTCTCACCATGTCGGTGTGTAGTTTCTGCTTGGCATAGTGATCTGCTAAGATTTGATAGCTCCTTTTTTGATACCTGTCTTGTCTGTTCTTTTTACCGAAGCGTGGAAGGCGCTGACTAGTCAAGTGTGAAGTCTGCTGGTCGATCTGTTTTAATTAGGACCAGGTATTGTTGGAATAATGATGGGTAAAGTGCTATTTATAGGCTACTGCTCGAAAGGTGTTTTCTTCGTTGAACATTTTATAGATGTGCCATGTCCCAGGTATCCACTGATATTATAGTGGAGCACTGGAAATGGAAGCATTGTCAATTGTTCATATTTTTAGTTTGGCACTTTTGTTTTTCTCAAGGGATGTGGGTGTTGGGATATTAAGCCAATCTAGTTAGCTATAGAACAATAGACTTGTATCTGGGAAGGGAACTTTTGGTCTATGGGGACATATGTCCCCGGAATCATTGGCGTAGGAAACTGCATCGTGATGTGTAGCTAAAGTAACATTTCTGCCTATACGTTGATCATTTGCAGGTGTGGGGCGGCTTATACATCGAAAGAACAGTGCTGTACTGGGCTAGGAACAGAACTGTACATGATCCAGAACAATGCTTTGACGCGGTTTACACTGCTTGAGATATCAATGCTATCCTTCTTGCACACACTTCACCTTTTGCACGCCCAATGTGTGTGTCAGGTTACGTACATATCACAGATTTTTTTTAAACATCTTACTCCATTCGGGGGGACTGGTTATGGATTTTCGTTTATCATATAAAATGTTTGGTACGCGAAATGTCATTATATAAAGCAATTGTATGAATGAAATTTAAAAACAGTTTTTGAAAGTATGAAGCAACTCAAAAAAGACATGTAATCACTCACTTAAGGGTCGGGGGATGTGTTTCTTTTTTGGTAGCAAGTGATTTTATTATGATCATTTTAGAGGCTTAAATGATTGTTATGACGAATGCTAATGAAGGTAAAAAAGAAAAAGTAACAGCAACTGACCCGCGTAAAAATAAGTTAATAAGAACGTACAATAACACAGGATAAATGCATTTTAATCAAAAAAGCCTGAAGCTCAGATAATAACCGTGAATTTAGTTATGTCGCAGACTCGCAGGAAAAGAAAGAGGAGCGCGGTTATTTCGGGGAGTTGGGTGGCCAACCTACAATTGAACTGTCGGTGGCACTGTGCCAGGGAGAGCTATAGCACAAAGGCATTCCATTCCATAAACGCAGCACAGTCGTCCACCCATAGGTCAAGTAAACACCACAAGCTGTCTAGCTGCAGGTGGAAGAAGACAGTTGAAGGTGGTGGCTGCAATGGCGGATCTGGCTGCCTGTAAGGTAAGGAAAATCAATCTATGTATTAGCTGTTGTATGGAGTAGTAGAAAAACAGTTTTCTTTGCTAACTGCATCAAATAAACTATCAGGATGTACTAGATGTGGCAAAGTCGTCTAAAGCAGGACAGGAACGAGACAAATCTTTTTTTGTGAGTGCCGATGGATTCAGTAGTATAAGCCCCGTAGATCTTGTTAAGGATTCATGGCAGATAGATGGGGGGATCACTAAAACAGTATCGTTTGGGAGTGTGGGGGTAGGTGAGGAACAGTACCCTTTTGGACCGTCTGATTTGCAAAAGCTGTATTATGAACTTTCAGAAGAGCAGCAGTGTTTAATCAGGAGGATAGGACTGGGAGGAGTGGAATGGATTAACAAGATGATTCATACTGACCTAAATCATTCAGCTTCGTTGATGTTGAATGTCATGCCTGATGACAGAGCACTGAGAATAGGGCCGACTGATTGTGACATAGTTCATATTTACAGAAAGTGCGGCTGCTAACATAACAGGCAACAGGATTGGTGGCTCGTCCACAATTCCAGTTAGTGAAGGTGTGGTGATGGATGGGGAAATAAAGGTTGTGCGGAGCATACTTAAACTCCCTGGATTATCTGAAGAAATATCAGTTTCAGAACTTGTCACGCTTCTATTGGGAGATAAGAAGTTGAAATCAAATTGTGATGCTGCTGCGAGAACTCAGAGAGCATTTGCAATGCTTTATGTATCAATTGCACTTGGTCCTGGAGGGAAGAAGGTATGTCTGAACCGTAGTTCTTATATGATGGTGATAATGCATGCTGACCTGACAGATGTAAACTGGGGGAAATACGCAATAGATGAGGGATAATCCACTGCTCAACAATATTGTTCATGGGATGCCCTGCAATACTTGAGGTGATAGAAACAGTTAATATAATGATTCCAATATTATAATTATTTACAAAAGTGTCAAAATAATCTTGAAACAGATTCTGTATTTCGACTCGGTGGACACTGGTTTCATTCAACTCGATAAGAAAGTTTCCCCAAGGATCAAGCACTACAATAGAATGATACTACATGCTCTGGTGAAGGCAAACTGCAAAGTAGAGGGGGCGTATATCCTTTGTCCTAATGAAGGTAAAAATTGTAGCACTTATGTTTTTATACATTTTATCACATAGCGCTTATATACGTAAGAAAAACATGACCAGACCGCTCGCATAAATGATTATGTCAGGTGAAAGGTTCAAGCAAGTTTAGTATTAATGTTGCGGCTGAGGAAATGAAAGATTCTTCCGTCAAGGTAACTGTGAACGACAACCTGTATCTCTTAGCGATTGGTCTAGTATGTAATATTGAATATCTAGAAATTACTTTTACAGGGTAGAACTGGATATTTGAAGAACTAGCGCAGCAGGCTGAAGGCAGGATAGAAAGATCAATGAAGTTACATGAAGACCTAACAAGTGACACCGGGCTGACTGAAGATAGGAAGATTAAACTTATGCAAACACATAGATCGGTGGAGAAGTTTATGCTTACTATCGCAACAGCCAAGGTGCTGCGTTTTGTTCAAAAACACGAGGTTGAGGGAGGTTTACTGTTAGACGAAACGGTTTCTAGTCTGGACCAAGTATTGGCTAGTGAGTATATATGAAGTTTCTTTCGAAAGTAAACAGCAATAATGGTAAAAAAATGTGCTAAAATGTTTTTGTTGAACTAGGTGTTCGTGATAACTTTGCCAGGGCTTCGAAGAGGAAATCTAGTCCAGATTTAATAGCTGTGGCGGATGCAGGTATGTACAGATGCTATACATTGTAAGTTGCATTTGATCAATCCTGAAAAAAATTAAAAACATTCACAGGGCCAAAAGTACCGGACCTGAACATGCCATTTATAGGAAGTTCAAAAACTGTTGAAAGGAACGATTATCAAACGGGTGTTGGAGTTTTTTGCAATGAGGGTATGCTGGTGAAGCACAATCCTAATGTTGAACTAGATCATGCTGTTGAAGAGTTAAGACGGAAAAAGATCCATCTAGAAAGCAACTTGAAGAAGGTTGCATTACCAATAATAAGAGCTTCATGTCCTTTCAAGTTTCGATCTATGTATCCTACTATATGCAATGAGACAATCGAAAAAGGATACAAAAACATGATACTGTGTTTCAAGAAGACATTGAAATCGTAAGTCTAGTGAATACAGAACATTATATTCATAAATAGATAGTACTTGTAATAAAAATGTTGTTGCGATTTCAGGCCCAGGATTATACACGACGTGCCTAGGCTCATATCGCTAACAGGAGAGCAAGTAATTTCTCAATTCCACCGTTATGGAAGCTTGAAAAGCGATGGGTTTGAAATAGTGACCAGAATGATGGCGGGGGTAGAGAGATCATGGATACGAGGATTGTACCATGGAAGGTGGAGGCACATCTTGCACCCCATATGGGTTGTAAGTCTTTTATAGAACTAATCTAATAAATAGTATATGGATATATATGCGTTGGGTAACTGGTATATTAATGTACATGCAGGAAAAGGTGTTAAATGGTGAGCCGTACCTACTGGATGAGATGGTTAGAATGATGTTTACATACAAGAATTTGGGGTATGATGTAGAATGCTGCAGAGTGGTAAGTAATGAAAGGTAGTGGTTTACAAATTGCAAGCAACAGAGAGTTTGTTTTGTAATTTAAAAATGCAATACTTTGCAGATTTTTGTTCCGCATCGGGACATGGATGATTTCTGGAGCGTATACGCCATCGACATGGAAACATGCAGAGTTCATGTTTTTGACCCAAAAAGAGGAAACGGTGCATTATGGGCCTTGGAGAAAAAACACAGGAAGAAGTGCTATGGCCTGATTGAGGGGCTGTCTAGATGTGTTTATAGGTTCTTTGAAGGATGGAATATAAATGTTGAATCATTCAAATTCATCTATCACAGCTTCCTTGATAAGAATAGCAACAGGTAGTAGAGGGGTTGGTCGTTGTATACTTTTTTGGCAGAAATCGGTTTATTACTCTGACAGGTATCTTGTTACAGTTTCGACAGTGCATTCTACGTGTTGCACTGCATGATGAATTACCAGGGATCTGGGCTTGCACGTGGATGTACTTAGGTATGCCGTAGATAAATTTATTTTGTTGGGTAAGTAAATTATTTAATATTTATGTGAAACAATAACGGGAAGGGTTGAAGAAGATACGGGTATACATCGTCCACATGGTGCTGACAATGGAGGGCAACATTGGTGTTCCGCCAAAATGCATACTTAGTCCAATGAAGAGGGAATGAATAAATCGAATGATGCAAGGATTATGTGGTTTCTGTAATATATATCGTGGATTGTGGATGTTATGAGAACTAATATTAGTAATTTCCTACATTTTAAGTATGCTATTTCCTACTTTTTAAGTATGCTATTTCCTTGGATATTCCATAGAAAACATGTCGTCCGTAGTTGTTCATTCTAGATGTACTTAAGAGGAAACCGTTTGTTTTTTTATCTACCAATCTTAAGAAGATTTCTTCTTTTGTCATGTTGATGATTCATATTACTGGGTTATCATCATTACATAATAACATGGCGTCACACAAGATTATAAGATGTACTTGGTGCCTTGAATAGTGAGAACTATTCTTGACATTGCGTGCAGGAAAAACCAGTATTGTAGGTAACAACCTATCTATAAATAGATATTAGCCCTTGTCATATGTAAAAAATTGGACATAGTAGGAAGTTTGGTTTCATCATGTGTATAAGGTGAGATAGGTATCCATGGTAAGATTTGTTATGCAAAACTTGAAGTTAGTTTTGCACTTTGAGGAGCTCAGAAGTTGTTTGCTGGCTTCGGCTATACGATGGGTTTCCGCGGGATATGTCCCCTGTTTGCCAGTATAAATTAGTGCTTCAATGTGTAGTTCAAAAGGGCGGAAGGGAGTAAACCGCTCGTGTGATGAACACAAAGTTGGAAGGCAGAGCAAACATGATGTGGAGTATTCGTTCAAAACGGATTTAGAAATTTGGGATATAAGCAATTAAGTAGGCATGGAAAGCGGCGTTAGACATATGTATTATAGGAAGAAAGTGGGTAAGGGATGTTATAGTAAGGTTGTACATAATCATAATTTGTCCACGTTATAGTGGAAGTTATGGTTGTAGTTGGTTGGATCATTACAAATTTAGTTACAAATGGGCCTGACTAGCCAGAATTAATAGCTTGATTAGATTCCTTATTTTTGTTCCTGCACCCAACATGTTCTTTTTTTAATTGTAAAATGTGATCTATAATTGTCCGAATATACATATTTGTAAAAAATGTTAAATTTTATATTTTTTGGGTAATTCATGCTCGTTGATCCATATAGTCACTTGTAAGTGATTATTATAACAAACAAAAAGTATAATACAAGCGGATGACATATGGAAAACATAATTAAATGCGGTTCGTTAATAAGGGAGTAAGTTAACGATATTAAGTGCTTTCCGGTGCCATTTATGAACTCGTTTGTTACAAATAAGTATAGTTTCATTACATGATTGGTGCTTTATAATTAAATTTTCTATGAAGTACAAATTTGGTTAAATTTTGTTACTCAGACCAAGGCGTAGCATTATAATTTTTTTTGGTAATATAGATATGGGCCATGTGGGAAGCAAACGGGCCTACGTATGTGTGGGCTGGTGGAGGGGTGGTTTTTAATATAAAAGTGGTAGGTGTGAAGGGTGGCATTGATGAGCTCGGCTGTGCAAGCAGATAAATTATTGAGCAGTTCCCGTTGGGAGGAGGATAGGGATAGGGTTTCCACTTAGATCTGAGCTCCGGAGCGAATTGCGCCGCCATGGAGACGGCTGAGGCACGGATGGAAGTTCCACGACATGGGCAAGAAAGGTTAGCCTTCCTACTTGCCTAACATTTTTCGTGTGGAGGGAGAAATGCTTTCTGGAAGTTTCGTTGGTCGATT
The DNA here is from genome assembly GCF_003073215.2 of Triticum urartu. Lineage (NCBI taxonomy): Eukaryota > Viridiplantae > Streptophyta > Magnoliopsida > Poales > Poaceae > Triticum > Triticum urartu. The sequence continues at coordinate 544,917,780 of NC_053024.1, forward strand.
ACATGGTGCTGCTGGATTTGAATAAATTTACTGATTTAGGTTCCTAGCTCTATTGGAGAGCGCTAATAATGGGGAGTTGTTCTACAGGGATGACCTGAGTGCTCTAGAAACAGTTATTGAAGGGAGTGAAACAGACCTAAATTCAGGGTCAGGCAACCTGCTCACAAACTATGCTGCTGGAACATCTTACCATGGCGACTTGGCGTATGAGATAGGAGAAGATGAGCCTGCTGGACTCCGGCTTATCAGTGGGTTGATTGAGGCAGCCGAACCATCATTTGGTGATGAACGATTAGTTCAAAATTCAGATGTCGCTGAGATAGAACATCTTCCTGAAAATGATACAACATGGGTTAGAAGGTAATTTTGATTAGAGTTGTAATGTTTATGTATGCATACACTACAATAGTAAAAAGGAGTGATGTTCCTAGTATGTTGCAGGCATCGCGGAGGAGCAATGCCTGACGAGAGGACTATACAGCCAGAGAGGGTCACAGCTCTGGAAACAGCGATTAGAGGTTTTGCGGAAAGGAAAACCTCATCGGTCATTACCCCAACAATAGGCTTGAATTATGATTCATTGACAGAAGCGTACGATTTTTATAATCTCTACTCTTGGGAAACAGGATTCGGTATACGTTACGACAAAAGCAGAAATAATGTTAAGGGAGCCAGGTGTATGCAGGAGTTTGTTTGCTGCTGCTCGGTAAGTAAGATCTCAATTGTTTGCATGTTATATGTAGTTGTACTTGACTACTCCATTTAGCGGGTAAAAAATTACAGAATGGTTTCCATTTGAAACAGGGGAAACCCAGTAAGGAGAACAGCAGCTCGTGCAGGACAAAATGTCGGGCGATGGTCAGACTGTTAAGAACTGACGACGGAGGATGGTATATATCTGAGAACAGGCCAAATCACAATCATGTACTGCTTGATATGTGTGCTTCAAAACTTCACTTCCCGTCGCATAGGCACATAGACAAGTACACTAGAGAGTTGGTTGCTCAGCTTAGGCAGAATAATGTCAATCTTAGCAAGGTTTACAGCATCATAGGCACCTATTTTGGGAGGATTGAGAATGTTCCATTCACTAAGAGGTGCTTACGTATGTTGTGCGGTAAAATAAGTAGAGAACAGGCTGATGATGATGTGCATAAAACAATTGAGTTATTTTTGGAGATGAAAGAGAAAGATGGTGATTTCTCTTACACTGTTCAAGTGGATGATGAAAGCCGGATTAGGACATTGCTTTGGTCTAATGGTAGAAGCAAATTGCAATACCACTATTTCGGAGATGTGGTAACATTTGACACTACTTACAAGACAAATCTTTACGACATGCCCTTCGGTCTGTTTGTTGGTGTTAACAATCATTTCCAGAGTACTATTTTTGCTGGTGTGCTAATGAGGGGCGAGCAGTCCGAAAGTTTCGAATGGGTATTCAGTGAGTTTGTGAAGATGATGGGTGGGAAAGTTCCGGTCACAATTCTAACAGGTAACAAATTATCTATTTTTAATACAAATGTTCATGTTGGACTGGAAAAAATCGTATGCTTTGTTCGATTACTGGTTTGCATACCTGTTAACCCTGTATTGATAAATTCTTCAAAAAATTGATTAACAGACCAAGCCCGAGCGATGGAGATTGCAATTGAGAATGTTTGACCAGGAACAACATACCGTTGGTGCAAGTGGCACGTTCTTCGGAAAGCTAAAGAGAGTTTGGGATATCATTATACTAAGAAAAGTGACTTCAGAGCAGAATTCCATAGATTGGTGAATGACATGCTGACAGTTGAAGAGTTTGAGAATGGTTGGATCGATCTCATGAAGAAATACAGTTTGCAGACTAATGCCTTCCTCATTCAAATATATGAGGTTAGGCGCAAGTGGGCAAAGTCGTTTTTTGCTGGGAAATTTTGTGTCAAAATGACTAGTACATAGAGGAGTGAGAGCGCCAATCACATGCTGAAGAATTATGTACCTCCGGCATGCCCAATGAATTTATTTGTGAGGCAATATGCCAAACTACAGTTTGATAGAGAACGGGAAGAAGGGTTCCAAGAGAAGAGGACAAAACTGGTAAGAGTAGAACATAATGTACATATACTCTACTGTTTTTAGCATGTGTGAATTATGTTTCGTATTTGGTATACAGGCTGGAGTTGTCCTTAAGGTCAACATACCAATTGAACGCCATGCAAGTACAGTGTATAACAGGGCCATGTTTGAGTTATTTGGCAAAAGCCTTTATTACTCTGGTTCTTATTGCATCGAAGAATTAGTACCAAGGAGGGAGTACCTGGATACACATGTAAAGTCTGAATCGAGGGAGAAATGGTACAAGAGCAGATACAAGGTTGTTGTTTCAGAATTCAAAGATTTGTTCTCATGTGAATGTGGACTCTTCGAGCATATGGGGATGATTTGCTGCCATGCATTGAAGGTGTGTGTAATTTTTTGTCTGGTTGCTTGCTTTTACTTGCTAAGTTCTAACACAAATCATCATATGAGATAGGTGATGATAGTTTTGGGATTGAATGAGATACCAAGGAAACACATAATGAAAAGGTGGACCATAGATGCACGAGATATTTTGCCGGAACATCTTAAGCATTATCAAAAAGATGTAGGGCTGCCTTATTCCACAACTTTCAGGCACAATGCAATGTACATCTCCGCCCTTGAGTTGGTTATGATGGGCGATAGCAATGCTGAGGCTTTCGAGTTTGTAATGAGCGGTCTAGCAGAACTGAAGGCCGGTGCACTACCCCTTAGTAATCTAAAAGATGGAATGAGTCTAATTGAGAAAAAGAAGTCTGCGAAATCTTCATCTATAGGAAAATCAGTTGGTGGGAAGGGGACTCAGAAACAAAATGTGGATGATGATGCTGGGTCTAGTGCTGGGAACCGTGAATGGAAAAAAAAACAAGACAAAGATGGTCAAATGGGGTGAGGGGTGCTCGGTGGTTGGTAATCTACAGTGCAGTGTGAGGACAGTAGCACCGCCGATTCAAATATTGCAGTGACTTCTAGATGCATGGATACAGATAGCGATGTGTCACTATTACCGCCTAAGAAGAAACCGAGGATGAAAGGACATCCCACAACAGCGAGAGACAAGCCAAATTATGAAATAACAGACAAGCGGTCGAGGTTTTGTACCATCTGCCGTGGAAAAGGGCACAAAAGAACAACATGCCCTCAAAGGGGCAACGAACCACAGAAGCCAAGGAAGATACCAACATGCACAAATTGTGGCGTAGCCGGCCATCGCAGGAACAATTGTTCCAAAGTACTGTACTCTACATTAGAAGGGGGTCCGTCTGTAGGATGTGCTTGAAGATGTTTTTGAATTTTTACTTGAATTTGTGATGGAGCAAACTTATGTATTAATTGTTGTACCCTAAACTATATTTGCTACAATCTTGGAGATGTGATTGAAGTGCTTGAAGTCTCTTTATTTGAATTTGTGGTGAGGCTCGGTTCAGAGTTTTTGTTATTAATCATGTGGAGAAAATGTTAAAATCATGTGTTTGGGCATTATAATCTGGTTGGTTTGAGGATAAGTCACAAAGCATTTGCATAACTTACTACCTTTGACCGGAAATCCGAGATAGATTAGAAGACAACATTGGAGAAATCTTCTTTCTGAATTAATAATAAATATATATTCCAAACGTGATCACTTATTTTTGAAAAGAATAAGAAGAGTTTTTTTGAATTGATTCAATGGTTGATATAAAAAAAGTTAGTCTGGAGTATGTGTTGGCAGTGGGAAAACAATGTGCGCACACTGTCCGGTGGGTGGGAAGTGAGTATTGAATGGTTCCTTTTGAATTTTGAATCCACTGTGAGAGACGGTTGTACATTGGTGAACATAAAAGGAGAAGCAGAGTGGTGAGCAAAGTTCGGTACTCCACACCGGTAGTAAAGGAGTTCATCACCTTATTGAGCGAGATAGAGAAGATAGAAACCTTGAGAGAAAAGATGGAGATGCTGATGGATGCAAAGAAGAAACGTCCAAGGAGCTATTTGGTTAGTTAAATATATATTCCATTTGTAGAAGTAAGTTTTCCGTTAGTTAGTTATTTGTAATAATAATTGGATTTTAGGCAGCTGTAAGTGCTGAAGGAGGGGCAGCGAAGGCTGTTATCCAGAATGGAGATGCATCCTGTGGATCCGAAGTTGAGCAGGTAGCAAATATTAGTGAGTTAATAAATTGAATGCAGTTTCAGATATGTGTGTTTTGACGGCCTCGCTGATAAAATACAGGTTGTGAAATTGGGGAAGGTTGGTAGGAAGGAAGTTGCTAGAGGCAAAAAGATAGTACTGGTGGTAAGTTCGAAATTTTGTAACATGCACTGCGCATTCATTTATGAAAACAGATTCTTAATGATGGATTTTTTTTAAGGTTGGATGCAACAAAGGGTGGGGTGAGGTTGGTATTTGTGGTCAGGTTGTCATTAAGAAACCTGATTACGAGCCCTGCACAAATGAAGACGATGCAGTATCTGGAAGTCCTACTGGAGGGATGGTTGCTATTGGTTCGTGTGAAAGCGAAGATGAAGTTGACAACATCTGGAGCGAGAAGATTAAGACTAAATGAATGTTTTTACCCCCACACAATGTGGTAGTAGGAGTTTGATGTGTCTGTCCTTTATTTCTGTGGACTAGTATGTATTAATCTGGTAATTTCAATATGATGGTGCTGCTTTGCTTTTAATTTTGTTACTGGTGGTAATGGGCTGGTTGGTGGATGGTGGTCGATGGACAGCAGTAAATTTTTTGGGCCTATATTAATGTCGTAATGCGGTTTGTTCTAATAAGCATGCATTTTGCTTTTAATTTTGTTACTGGTGGTAATGGGCTGGTTGGTGGATGGTAGTCGATGGACAGCAGTAAATTTTTTGGGCCTATATTAATGTCGTAATGCGGTTTGTTCTAATAAGCATGCATTTAAGAGGGGGTGTAAAAGTGCTGGTAGCTTTTTTTACTGAGAATGGTAATGCGTGCAGGCAGGATGAGCTTCACTACAGGTGGGCAAACACACGAGCTGTAGTTACAAGTGTAAATGCGCCAATGAACTTATTGGCGTGCACCGGGGTGGAGACGTGTTGATACATACTGTGCGGTGGCTAAAACGATAGCTGTATCAGAGGTAAAGATGCCTAATAGTTATTGTGAGTTGACATGTACGAATAGAAAACATTTTACTTGGGGCAAATGAGATGTGTAGCATGTGCACATTAATACAAAGGGTGGGACTAGTTGGTAGCTGAGAGGCAGTAACTACATTTCCTTTCATATGCTTGGCTATCCTCTACTTCCTATCCGACGAGAGACGCAGTGAACCAGAGCAAGGGGAGGAGAAGAGGGAGTTGATGCTATCGATGAAGAAGACGACTGGGAGGTAATATCCACTAATCCTGGAGTCCCATAGTCTGTGTGGTTGAGTTTCTATTTGGATTTGCTTTTATACATAGATATTTCTTGGGAAGATGCATACTTGGATAGTGCTTGGTTTGTCTGGTATAGACCTAGTGTTTCTTAAGGATCATGAACTTGTTTTTCTTCTTGATGGTTTTTAAAATATTTTGGTTCGTGGATCTACTGGTGGGTTCGGTCTAGGTGCTGCAACTTGAATGTGCTAGTGTTCTTGAGTACAAAGTTCCTGGGTGTATATGCACGTGGGGTGCAGGTAGGTCCAGATCTGTTGTTCTTGTCACAGTTGTTAGGGTTGGGAGGGAGGCATTGCATTAATAACGGGAAATTGCTTTTTTTGGTTTGTACTGTATTCCCCTAGAGGGGGTTGATGATTTGATGGCAGCAGAACAGTAACTGAAAATGGTTTGTACTGTACTGAGCATGAACTTTATTGCAGATGCCACCAGTGAGGGGCAATTGTGGCCAGAAAAAGCAGACACATATGTTGCTCTTTGAATGGAAAATAGGATGTTCTAGCAGAGATGTTGATGTCAGTTCTCCTCCAACAATGTATGAAGATCTGGGGGTGCTCCCGAACTGGACAGTTCAGACCTGCTACTCTCCTAAAGATTTGAAAGTTGCTATGCATGGTTGGGGGAGGATAAGAAGGTAGCAGTCAGGTCTATAGGGCTCAGCGGTGTGCTTGACATCGATATGTTCGCAAACAAACATAAGGAGCAGTCCATGCAGCTGTTGATGAGTGTCATCCCTAAGAAATCAGTTTTATCGTTGGACACAACTGGAAGGTACATTGAACGAAGATGTCTGCTGTAGAGTACTTGGGACCAGGAATGGTGGTTCAAATGAAATAGAAGTTTGCTCGTGACCAACTGAGATAGATGATATAAAGTCAGTTAGGAGGCTTCTGAAACTACAAGAATCATTTGTGCCAATAAAGTTTGATGAACTTGGCAAAATCTTGGTTAAGGAGCATGCATCAGGAATGGATGCAGATGAAACAATAAGGTTCCAAAGGGCATTTGCAATGCTGTACGTTTCGTCATTTGTAGGTCCGAGGGATCACCCAAAACAAGCTACTCATTCGGCTTGTCAGATGGTTCTGGAGCATGCTGATTTAATAGATTTAAACTGGGGCAAGTACACTCTGGAAGAAATTTTAGTGGGTGCCACAAAAAACAGAGGCAGACTAAATTTGAAAACAGCTTGGGTATATGGATGCCCGTTAGTGTTAATGGTAAGAATCTAAATTAATAAACTATGAAAAAAATCAGTAGTTACGACATGTGTATGAATCTTTTCTTTGTAAATGCAGGTTGTTTTCTTTGATTCGATTGAAATAGGATTCATAAAGCTGGATCAAAAAGTTGAGCCGCGTATCAAATACTACAATGCTAGCTTGCTGGAAGCACTTGTGCATTATAATTGTTCCAAGGTTGATGGTGTAACGACATATGGAGTGCTTAAGGTAAATGTGTAAGATTGTTATTATAAAATGTTAATGAATGAAGGCTAACGGTGTGAAAATCCCTTGGGTGTAGATAAACCTTGGTTTGGGTGAAGACAAACAGAATTAATGATGTGATAATGAAACCTAAAAGGGAGCTGAAATGAAAATGATACTGTAATAATTTGTAATAATGAAAGTCAGTACGGAGCTAATTAACATCTGACTGTATGGCTTTAATTTTTTTACTTGGTATTATAGTTTACATATCAGATAATTATGCGATGAGATCCATGCTTAATGTTGAACGAGTACAAGTGGGATTTATTTTGTATAGTTTGAGACATGTGCCCTGGTTATTAAACTTTATTTGTGTGGTAAATAAATATTTCATGAGGAATAGCTCATTTAAATAAGTATGATTCAAACATACGGTGTGCGCAGAGACACGAAAAAATAATTATCCTGTGTGGCTAAAATGTAAACTATTTTGTGATCCAGCCAAAGATAAAAGATCGTGACTTCGATGATGATGAAGGGGAGGATAGCATTAAGGCATTGACAAGAAAGGTGACTGATATAAAAAAAGTACAACCATGTTGTAACTATTGTGCACGAATTATCTGATTTAGTTAGTCTCACTTTTGTCAGGCGATCCCATGGTTCACTTCACATGTTGAAAGGATGGCGGTGGAGGGGACTGGTTGTAGCATGGATTTACACGCTATGCTCGAAGCAGCATCAGGGGCTCAATCAAGAGATATTGACCTAATTAAGGAAAGATACTTGCTGAATGAGAAGACAACAGTGGTTGAAGATATCAGAAAGCTATTTGACTACATCATGTCGATCAGGAATGAAACGAAGAGCAACAACATTAGATATCTGCTAGCATGTGGAAAAAATTCAATTCAAGGTAAATGAAAGAAAATATCTGATTCCCACAATGTGTAGTAGGGAACTAATGTGATGACTGTTTGGCAGACTTGAAGAAAGAAAAGATGAATATAACGAGAGAGATTTGTTCATCGAAAAATACAAGTGTGACAGGTATGATAAGTGATATAGTAATTTTGATTATGCATTGTATTATGAACTTGTATAATATGTAGCGAATTCTAAATTCAGTTTTAAAAGTGTGAATCAACAAGAGCGAACTATATAATGTAATCTGGATAAGAGATTATGAAATTAAATAAAATGATAAGTAGTTATTGTCCTTTTATGTTGGACAGAGTGTGCCACTTCAGTGAAGGATACAAGAATGGAGGGGAAAGCGATTGATGGCACCGAGATTGTTGGTAAGTTCTGTAATGATTAGAGCTAAATTATTTGTATGCAATTCAAAATAATAAAATGGATAAGTGAGACTTAATAAATCTTGAATAAATAGGGGTCAACAAGGGTGGTTCAGCTGAAAATTGCAGCGGACCTCTTAAATTATTACGAAGTTCAGAGTGGGGGGAGGGTGAGTTGGGTGAAAGGAAAGAGGTTTTTGTTCCAGTGACTGTGTTTGCACAAGCATATTTAACACAAAAAATACATGGTAAATCTTTGTTGAATCAATTGATAAATGTGGTAAGTTCAGTGTATGTGCTATTGTTGGCGTAAATAAAGAGACGTGATTCAAATGCAGGAGCTTACATACCAGATCTTAACATCCCAACGTACGAAGAAGGAGAATTTGTAGGCCATAATAATGACTAGGCAATGATGACAAAAAAAGGCTAGCATCAGATATGACTGGAGGGGAGGAGATTGTTTTCCAGCCTACAAAAAAGATACATCAAAAAGTATATGAGAGGACATGGCAGAAGAAAAATGTTTTTGCACTCTCTCCATTTGTATTAGGGCAGTGCTACAAGGAAATAAGGAACTCGGTGGCAAACTTGGGATACAAGAACATGCTAGAGTCGTTCATTGGATTGAGAAATTAGTAAGCTTTCGAAATCATATAAATTAGTTGGGTTATATATCTTACTATACATATCTTTTGGCTTATTGACTAATATTGTGAGTGTTTTGTTTTGCAGTACTTGATTCATGCATAAAGAACCAGATTTGCTGGAGATGAGTGGTACTGAATTTATAGCAGAGTATACTGGTCCGGGTGCTCTATCGTACAGAGGATTAGCTGTGGTTATTAGGATGATGTGGGTTGTTGAGATGACATGGAAGACATCTGCACAACGCAACCGATGGAGGCACATCTTGCTACCTCTTTGGGCGGTAAGTAATTGAAGCATATTGATTGTTGCGCTATATCAAATTTGATAAGACCCCATGTCATAGTAAGCATGGCTTGTGACTGGTGATTGAATTTGTAGGATCTGGTGTTATATGAGAAGAACTATCTTGCAAATTCAAAGGTGAAAGAAATGTTCACAAGTGCTGTTTGGGGCTATGATCTGAAGGCGTGCGCTATGGTATGAATATTGTGTCTAGTATATTTGTACGATATTGTGGTATATGATAACAACTATGTATCAATAGAATAATTTGAACTATTACTTAGGTTTTGACAAAACTAAGCATGATGTGACTGGTGTTTTTAGATAATGGTGCCTAGAAGGGATAATGAACATTTCTGGACAATGTATGGTATTGACATGAGTGAATGCATTGTGCATATTCTGGATCCAAAGAGTTCATGCATTGGTAAGGAAGCTCTGCTGGAAAAACACAGTGACACATGTAGAAAGTTGTTAAATGGATTAGCAAGGTGTGCACGCGAATTCTGCAAGGGGTGGGAAGTTATTCCAGAGAAGTTTACTTATAAGTGTCACGAAGATTTGCATGGCCCAGCCACAATGTAGGAAAACTTGATGATTTATTGACTTTCCTGTTAATACTGCACATTTCAAGATATTGACGGCTGATATCTTTTTTTCAGGGGAGAATCCTCATTCCACATGGTGCACTACTTGTTGTACTTCAGTGGAAAGTGTCTTGTGAAGGGCATATCAAAAGCATGTCTCTTAAAAACTTTCTTGACCTTCAATACTATCTTTTTGTAAGTATGAAAAAAATGGTGTGCAAGAAATTGAAATAATGATAGGTTGGTAACTGCAGGATGGGATAAAGCAGCTGAGGGAGACTTTGCTGCAGATGGTTCTGGGGATGGAAGGGAATAAAGGACGGCCGCCTAGATGCATTGTTGGAGCGGGAGAGTAGTTTAATAAGCAGCCGAGTGACAAGTATTACATATAAGACTAATATGCGTGTATTATTTTGCGCCTGGATATGTATCAGGCTTTATCGAACTGATGAGCTAGGGGATTTGGCCAAATTCCAACATGTAGACATGGGTACGGTTTCCCACCCCCAATGAGGTACAAATGTTGCGTCTGATGTGGGGGTTAGGATGCTATGCTATAGTTATCATACATGTGGGGTGGGGTTGGTGGTGCTGTGTGATTGGGCAAGCAAAGGTGATGATGCAAGAATCCCAAGCGAATATAAGTGTTATTTGTTCATAGATCTGACTGTAGAATAATTCGGAAGGCAAGAAACTGGGAAAAATATAGATGGTTAAGTTCATGTACAGGAATTGCATCCACGAATAATAGCTGTTTTCAGAGGAGATGCAGAGCTAATTAGGGAACTCACATTGGCCTCGGGAGAGCAGAGGTGGCTGAGTTAGCAACCTTCCATCCCATCGGCTCGTCACAAGGCAGCAGGTCAGGGCGGCTGTCCTGTGATTCAGCAGAAGGTTTAGTTTGGCCAGGGGGGATCGTAGATATGTAAACAAATCTATATCTGGGAGGAGATGAGAGTTGGGGAATGGGAGATCTGGAAATGTTCAATGAGTGGGAGAAGTACTGGCAGGTGGTTTTGAGTGGATGAGCGGTGTGGCGAGGATGTGGTGTTAGCGTTTGTTGAAGCAATTTTTAGGTGGCGGTGTGGGCCATCCCAGGGTTGTGTAGTTGTAGGTGTGTGGGGGTGGGTGTGTTGGGCGATTGCAGGGTGTGAGGCTATCTAAGAGGGGCAGGCTGAGAAACCTAGGAATATTCAACAATATTTCATATATATTCCATCATGTAGTTGGAAAAAATAAAACCATGGCAAATGGAAAAATAGTTCGACCATGCATAGGAAACAAAGTTAACATACTGACATAATGAACAGAATATTTATGAGGTTAAGAATAAATCCTGGAATATTATGATAGGGCATGATCAAACTGGCAAATAGATCCAAATATCCATTACACAGTTGATAAAAGTAACATGCAAATATCCATTACACAGTTGATGAAAGCAGTATACAGGCGTACGTCACAGATAAATAGCATGTAGACGCTCTGAAAGGCAGGCCATCATGCATTATGCTGGGCATGGAAGATTGCTTTCAGTGGAGCTGGGAGGATGGCGAGGTTCCCATGTAACTGCAGTAACTCGGCCGCCATAAGTTTCTTCTGATGAGCTAGTGTTTCCTGAGTATTCGAAATAAGTAAGGGGGAAGTGAGTATTTGTATTGCAGAAAATAAAGTGCAAAAAGAAGTATAGATGCTTACATTGGCAGGCTTACAAGCAAGTCCAATGCCATTGAAGTGACGAGCCGTGTGAAGCATACAGACACCGCTCTCGTTGCGGGCAAACAATGTGGCAGAGAGAAACTGGAATTTTTTTTCTTCCAGTTAGTTGAATCAACATGCCATGATTTGAAAAACTTATTCAAACATGTGAAGAGGGCGTCATGAAGCTTGTCAGCAATAATAACGTGGCTTGCTTTCTGAGCAGTGTAAGAAGAGGCATCAGCCATTGGATCACACATGTGGATGATCTTCCGCTTCATGTCCCAGCAGTAGACAGTCCAACCAGAAGGGAGGTAAGCTGGGATGATGAACTGAAAAGGTTGAACATGTTAATCATGATGTTCTTATAAAGTTTCAACGAGAGAGAAAAAGCTGATATACTTACTAGCCGAGTGTTCGGGATATTGTTGATTATATTGGGTGCGGTAAATTGTTTCTGAATAGACACCATGTCCCAAACATTGTCTCCAGCCAGTACAGACGTCTGTATAAAGATACAAGTATTAATAGAAGAACCTGATTAATTCATAACAAACAGTGCAGAGTAAAAGGTACCGAGAAATCAGGTTCGATGAACACACGCCATTTGGGTGTAGAACCAGGGTAGAGTAATTGATTATCAATCTGATTGAAACACCGGAATATGAGACAGCATGCTTCATGATCAAGAAGCTTGGTTCCAGACAGTTGTTCAACTATACTATCACCAGTAAGAGAGCAGTACCGGGGATCAGGATGTGTGATCCAGGGGCTGTGACAAAATTAAATGTGTTTCTTACAACAAATTTTGTGCATAAAGAAAACGTACATGCATATTGTATGGATGGGATAATACCTGGTAATGTCGGTTGATGGGGTGTTCCGTATATACGAGTCAATGTCGACAAGAACAGAAGGTGGTGGGTCAATGTGTGATCTGCCATCGGTCCAATGTGAATCAGCATAAGAGGTGTGCACGGTACTGCTGGGGGTTGGTTTGAATGGTGATATCTGAGCAAAGAGGACAGCATCTTCCGGGGGATCAGCCTCGTCGTTAAACATGATGATGCCGCCTATTATGCTGTCTGCCCAATTTTTGGACGGGTCGAGCTGTGCTGGTAATTTTGGCTGCTTCGGAGTTACCTCGTCATCAACGTCGTAAACTGTAATGGACAAGACAAGTGGATAGTTAACTAAAGTAGGAGATATATTGCGATATGAATGATTAGCACCGGATAAGCAACGATGATTATTGGCATACAATTCAGCCTGCTTTTCTTGACTAATGGAGTAAAATCATTCACAGTGTGGGATGAACTGGCTGCCTAGGGTTTCCCCTTTGGTGCTGCAGATGTGGCACCTGGAAAAATATGGAATTTGTTAACAAATTAAAGATGTTTCTTGCAATATTTCATTAGCATACTAACCTTCAGACTTGGATTGCTGGTTGGTTTACCGACACAAATTAGATAAAAGGGGGACTTCAGATGGCTGGAGCTCTTGTGCAATGCAGGTTGAACCACGGAGGGAGCAACATATGCAACTTTTGGAAAGGATTGACAAGAGGCTGTGGAGAAAACAAGTATTCTCTTCATGAACAGCAAGCTTCAAAGCATTGTACGCTTTGAAGTACACTGCATTGGGCTGATTAAGGAGTATGCCAAGCTCAGAATGCGCCTGTATAAAACAATGGGTTAGGGAACGGATGGAAGAAAAAGGAATGGTTCTACTTAGGGATTTAACAAACGAAAGGGTTTACCAAATCTGGGTAGTTATCTTTCAGGATGGTGGCGAATGCAGCAGGTGCAGGGATGTGTGACACATATGAAGAAGTTCCAGGAGACTGTTGTTGAGGAGTGTTATCGCAGGTATATTTTTAGCAGGATTGATTGGTTTCTTTGATGACGATGTGCTGGCTTCAGGCTTTCTGTCCCAAACCGCGCGCATGTAGCAAATCTGGGTGTGGTGACGAATCTATAAAAAAATTGGACAGAGATGCATGAGTACCTAGTCTGATTCCATTGCATGGATTAGTAAACGGAAGCAACGCATACCTGGGGTACAGAAATCTGTCGGGCCAGGGCCAATTCCGGTGCACTGTATGATCATTTTCCTGACCCTTGATTCATCAAAGCAGGAAATGCGTGGATATGAACTGTGAGGGAGGTTTAGCATGCCCAGGTCTAGGTTGTCTAGATAAAATATCTGCATTTTCATTCAATTTATATATTATTACTGGTTTCAGAAAAACGAACATCCGAGTGAAATGTAATGGGTTCATATTAGTTAATACCTGGAAAAAAAGATGGCATCCCGTCAAGTGAGTAACTGGCCTATTGTTCTGAATGTCTTGCTTCACCTTCCAGCAAGCTGCCAGTAAATCAGCAAATACATAACTCACAAAAGTTGAAGTCCACGATTTTATCTGTGTTCGCAATAGCAGCCCAGTAATCAATTACAAACACGTCGTGCTTAGTCGACGGTGCGAGGATGTGGCCCATGGAATATATCACAAAAGTCATTTTGAAACAGTCAATCTCTAAATTGCTGGCAGTTGACTCAGATAATTCTCTCATGAGAACTAGTTCAACATTCTTTAACACTTGATTCCCTTTGTCAGACAAACCAAAGACAGACCTAAAGAACTGAACTGAACTTTCGGCTTGTTGATATTCAGGACTATGAATGCCAATTGTGCCACATGGTATGCCAAAAACTTTGTGGATATCCTCTGGCCAGAATTTAATCGATCTATCATGAGATAGCTTGATGCATCTGTTCGGACCATCGACCATGCTCATGATCCATGTGCTAAATTTTAAATTAAGCCTAGGAATAGCCGGGAGACGCAACATGCCACCAAAACCAATTTCTACAACCAGTCTGTGTTTGGATTCGTTGAATGTAGAGATAAGAGCGCAAACTTTCTGAAGAGAGGTCCTGGATGTTGGGGTCAGCCAAGCGGGGTCAGTGGTGGCAAGGTCCACGCGGGGTGGTGCAGCTCATCATCTTGGTCCATCGAGTGTGCTGTAAGACAAAAATTTATGGACTATATTATGAGCGAGCGATGGAATCGAAGAAGAGGTTGAAGAATCCAGATAGGGGGGCTTACAAGGGATTTGGGAACCTCACCGGACGGTGACGACCGCGCGTTGCAGGAGCAGACGGCGTGCTTCAGATCCCTCCTACCTGGATGAACCTCACCGGACGAGAGATTGGGGTGGGGGCGCGATTAAGGGGATGAGGAGGAGAGGGGAATGGATCTAGGGTTCTTACTGGAACAGAGCGGCGAGTGAAGAGATGGTAGTTTGGGGAGCAATAGCAGCCGAGAATGTTTTTTTGTCCAGGCGTCCATGAACAGTGAGCACTACCGATATTGCGTTCAGTGCTAATCATGCCCGATTCATCAAGGCGTCGTTTTGTTCTTTGGGACGGCCCGGTAAGAACGTAATCTGCGTGCTTCCCTGTCCTTCTAATTAGCAGTCCACATCAAATAGTTTCATCTAAATGGGAAATCTGGATCTTCATGTGACAATTGATCCGCGGTCGGCTTTCGTCGGGAGTTGAGGTTCGCAAGCGCGATGGCCCGGGCTCTGGCCTCCGCCCCCTTTATGATACCCCCGAAGACTCGAACCATATTTTCTTCTTCTGCGTGTCTGCTCAGTTCGTTTGGAGCTGCTTTAGAGAGGCGGTTGGTGGGGATTGGTGTCACTCCAA
Source organism: Triticum urartu (assembly GCF_003073215.2). Classification (NCBI taxonomy): domain Eukaryota; kingdom Viridiplantae; phylum Streptophyta; class Magnoliopsida; order Poales; family Poaceae; genus Triticum; species Triticum urartu. The sequence goes on from NC_053024.1 coordinate 544,932,905, forward strand.
CTTCCCCGACCTCTTCGCCGAACTACAGGCCTCCCCGCTGCCCTCTCGCCACATTAGGTGGCTTGAGATTGGGGCCCTCGCGTGGACGCTCTGGACGATTTGCAATAAATTTGTGATTCAGCGCTCCCCTCTTCGATGTGCTACTGACGCCCTCTTCAAACTGTCTGGTTACTTGCAGCTCTGGTGGCCGCTTAGCCGCTCTCGGGACCGAGACGCCATCTCCGCCTTCATCACCGATCTCCGCTCGATGGCCGTCCGTCTGTCGCCGCCTCCTCTCAAGCCTGATTAGTCGTCTGTTGCTCTCCGGCTCCGGCTCCGGCCTTGGCCCCGGCTGAGCCTTGTCTCTTATTTCGTGTGTGTTTTGGGCTTGTTAAGTTGTGTCCTCAGCAATACCTCTGGATCTATTATTATAAGACTTGGGTGTGTATATTTTGAACTAGTCCTTGTATGTGCTTTTGGCAGTTTGCTTTATTTATAAAGTTGGACGAAAGCCTTTTTCGATAATGGGCAGCTACTTTTTGCACCTACACGCAAAGTCAGTCAGGGACAGTTGGGGAGGAGGTGGGTAGGTAAATGGGTATGGGGCAGGGTGCGGGACAGGTGTGGAGGACTGAAATACGAGAACAGCACTGCGGAGAGAGTTGCAATACGAAACGCGCGGACAGAACTATACTAATAATAGGCAGGTGCGGATGTGCGGCGAGATTCCGAGGACAGATGTCCCAGGAACCAATGAGTATTTCCCTTTGTATCTGCCGCTAATCGAAGATAGAAATTTTCGAATTAGAATCAATCAACCAGACAAAGTATACAAAGTTCAGTTTTTGTATGTCATGCCATCATCATCATGGTCTTGAACTCGTCGAAGGTGAGGACCCCGTCGCCGTTGAGGTCGAACCGGCGGATCATGGCCTGGCACTCGTCGACGTCCAGGTGCAGCCCCAGCCTGCTCATCATCAGCTTGAGGCTGAGCGGGGTGATGCAGCCCCTCCCTTCCATCTCGTACATCCCGAACGCCTCCCTGCACCTGTCCCCCTCTTCCTCCTGGCCGGCCTCCGCCTCCCGCACCAGCCTCACGAACTCCTCCTCGTCCAGCAGCCCGTCACCGTCGGCGTCCGCGGACGCCATCAGGGCCTGCACCTCCTCGGCCGACATGTCGCCACCCAGCGCCGCCTTCATGCAGAGCCGCAGCTCGGCAGCGGAGATCTTGCCGTTGCCGTCCTGGTCGAACGCCGAGAACACGCGCGTGAACTCACTTGATGCTGCCATGCTGAGTCGCCTGCAAAGATCGGTTTGTCTTTGGGTGCTTGATGCTCAGTTCGTCGCTGGTTTGCTGCTGATTGAGATCGAGCTGTTCCGTGTTGGTATTTATAGCTGAGAATCTTGGCATGGGCAAGCAAATGGGAACGGTGTTTGATCAAGTTCCGCAACTAGCCGATTAGCACGTAGTACCGCATTTCTACGGTGACACCAAGAGCGAGTTAAATTTTAGACCAGGATAAATAAAATGAGTGAAATTCTTTGACGGAATATATAGCACAACTTTGAGGCGAGAACCATGGGTTTATTTGAAACCGCCGTGCCATTTAAAATTGAACTTCAGTTTTGGCCCAGTGAACTTCTTTTGACTGTACTACGGCGCTTCGATGAGTTCAATCTTCAGTGGCACACGTACGCGTTACGCCTACATATAGCGTGCGTGCACACGGACTTCTCATCGCACCATCTCAGCTACTGTCGCTCACACAAGCATCGAGCCGTCCACGCATCAGTCCAACACCAGTTAACTCACCATGGTGCGGATGGCCCGTGCCTTCTCATCCTTCGACCGCGACAGCGACGGCAAGATCTCGGCGGCCGAGCTGCGGCTCTGCGTGGAGGCGACGCTCGGCGACGGCATATCGGCCGAGGACGCCGCGGCGCTCGTGGAGTCGGTGGACGCGGACGGCGACGGGCTGCTCAGCGAGGAGGAGTTCCTGAAGCTGGCGGCCGAGGGGGAGGGGGGAGAAGAGGACCAGAGGCGCAGGGGTCTGAGGGACGCGTTCGGGGTGTACGAGGTGGAGGGGAGAGGGTGCATCACGCCGGCCAGCCTGAGGCGGGCGCTGAGCCGGCTGGGCGCCAGCCGGGACGTCGGCGACTGCCGCGCCATGATCCAGAGGTTCGATCTCAACGGAGTCGGGGTGCTCACCTTCGACGAGTTCGAGACCATGATGGACTCGTAGGGGACTCCGTTGGCGCCAACCGTGTGCGTGCTTCGTATGCCCGGACGTGACGTCTTGCGCCTATGCATAGTACTACGAGAGAGTCGTGTATGTGTAGTGTCATGTGTGTATCGCGATTTCTTCAAAAATTGAATAAGAGTATAAAATATGCGAGTACTACGCGTGGTACAAGAGTATTGTGCATCCAAACTGTTGGAATGGGTGGCTCCCCTCCATGTCATGGTTAGGGCCTCTTTGATTTGCATGATTGCAGAAGGACAAAAATAGGGAAAAAAAACAAAAAATTGCAGTTGCATCTTCACTTAGGACATCTCCAATGCCATCCTTGCATCTTCACTTAGGGCATCTTCAATGCCGTCCCTTAAAATGTCCGCATACATCCAGACGGTGTCCAACATCCCTCAAAACACTTGCCTATGTCCAAACCGAACTGCCCGGACGTAGTTTGTCATCCAACCGCACTCCTATTATCCGCGGACACGTCTCGGGCAACTCAAATAGCCCTCTCGGACCACTTTTCTTCCGCTCTACCCCAACCACCCCTTACTCTGCATCCGCACCCTCCTCGTTCGTCATTGCCATTGTACCTCTCCGTCCGTCGCCCAGGCATTACTGGACATCTGCAATCCCCACAATCACGAGCTTGCCCACCTTGGACTACGCCGCTGTCCACACAGGATCCGTACATAGCCAGGTACCCTCGCTCGCTGCCCACATTGTTCATGGCGGACACCACGCCAGTCAAATGTCATTGACCTTTTTTAAACTTGTTATTTCCTAGTGTGAGCACCATGGCATGATACTATGTGATGGAGGATAAGTTAATGTGTGATGCGTGATTTATTAAGCCCACCATTCTGCAAGTGGACCATACTTAACCGGGCAATCTTTTTTTTGCAAACCGGTGAAAAAATCAGGCGGTCGAACCAGCCCAACACGCATAATAAAAAGAAAATGGCATGCTTGCAGCAGGAATAGAAGGGAGCTCTTTTTTTTGAATGTTGGTAGTTGATCTACCAAATTCATTGATCAGGAGAAAGAGGGTTGGTTCAGTTTATGAGGGAAACCGGACCCAAAAACCATACAAACGGCGCCTTTCGGCAAACAACACACACATCCCCACGAGCCACGGGTCCCTCTGACCGAATCCATCTCCAGGACGATGCCCCCAAGAGAAAACACGACGCCGAAAGACGCCGCCATCGTCTGATCTAAAACTAGATCAAGGGTTTCCCCCGGAGCACGTCGGGTAAGGCAAGGTGAGAGCAGCTACATCGATGCCTCCAACGAGGGAACGACGCCTGAAAGCGCCGCCATCAATGACTTCGGCCAGAACAGGAGTATGACTTTCGCCGACAGTCTCACCTGCATAGCCCGAAACCCAGGATCCGATCAACCTACACACCGAACCACTATCCCTGCCTCCACGGCCAACCGCACCTCCCCGGCGGGCTCGACATGCTTCCAACCTTGCATCCGCATCCCCACTGGACGGAGGATGCAATCCCTAGCGGCGCCATTCGTCTCCCAACGAAAGGATGCAACCAAGCACAACGCCATTCGTCTCCTCGAGGATGCAACGCCTGCCGGCCATTCCTCTCCCGGCGAAGGATGCAACAACCGCAACGAGGCCATTCCTCTCCCTCCAGCCACCTCCATCTAGTCCTCCCACCCGAAGCAGCGTCGAGCTCACCGAACCACCAAACAAGAGGATGCTACACCAGGCGAGGTGTGACGCCCCCGATTCAATCGTACACTAATCATACACGCAAATGTGTATGATCAAGATCAGGGACTCACGGGAAGATATCACAACACAACTCTACAAATAAAAATAAGTCATACAAGCATCATATTACAAGCCAGGGGCCTCGAGGGCTTGAATCAAGAGCTCGATCATAGACGAGTCAGCGGAAGCAACAATATCTGAGTACAGACATAAGTTAAACAAGTTTGCCTTAAGAAGGCTAGCACAAACTGAGATACAGATCGAAAGAGGCGCAAGCCTCCTGCCTGGGATCCACCTAAACTACTCCTGGTCGTCGTCAGCGGGCTGCACGTAGTAGTAGGCTCCTCCCGAGTAGTAGTAGTCGTCCTCAACGGTGGCGTCTGGCTCCTGGACTCCAACGTCTGGTTGCAGCAATCGGATAAAGGAAAGGGGAAAAGGGGGAGAAAAGCAACCGTGAGTACTCATCCAAAGTACTCACAAGCAAGGAGCTACACTGCATATGTATGCATTGGTATCATATGGAATAAAGGTATCATATGTGGACTGAACTGCAGAATGCCGAAATAAGAGGGGGATAGCTAGTCCTTTCGAAGACTACGCTTCTGGTAACCTCCATCTAGCAGCAGGAGAAGAGAGTAGATGGTAAGTTCACCAAGTAGCATCGCGTAGCATAACCCTAACCGATGATCCTCCCCTCGTCGCCCTGTGAGAGAGCGATCACCGGGTTGTATCTGGCACTTGGAAGGGTGTGTTTTATTAAGTATCCGGTTCTAGTTGTCATAAGGTCAAGGTACAACTCCAAGTCGTCCTGTTACCGAAGATCACGGCTATTCGAATAGATTAACTTCCCTGCAGGGGTGCACCACATAACCCAATACGCTCGATCCCATTTGGCCGGACACACTTTTCTGGGCCATGCTCGGCCTCAGAAGATCAACACGTCGCAGCCCTACCTAGGCATAACAGAGAGGTCAGCATGCTGGTCTAAATCCTATGGCGCAGGGGTCTGGGCCCATCGCCCATTGCACACATGCACGTTGCGAGGGCGGCCGGAAGCAGAACTAGCCCCCTTAATACAAGAGCAGGCTTATGTTCCAATTCGGCGCGCGCCGCTCAGTCGCTGACGTCACGAAGGCTTCGGCTGATACCACGACGTCGAGTGCCCATAACTGTCCCCGCGTAGATGGTTAGTGCGTATAGGCCAGTGGCCAGACTCAGATCAAATACCAAGATCTCGTTAAACGTGTTATCTTGAAATAACCGCGAACGCCGACCAGGGCCAGGCCCACCTCTCTCCTAGGTGGTCTCAACCTACCATGTCGCTTCGCCACAAAGATCCACACAGAGGGCCGTTGGGACAAAGGTTCTTTCAGCCCCCAATCCGTGAATCACTCGCGGGTGCTCCACGAGCCGACCCGACTTTAGTCACCACATGTATCATGTATAAAGTATATAGTACATACCCGTGATCACCTCCCGAGTGATCATGGCCCGGTAGTATAGCATAGCATACGGACAAGAATGTAGGGCCACTGATGATAAACTAGCATCCTATACTAAGCATTAGGATTGCAGGTAAAGGTAACAACAGTAGTAGCAAGGACAGGCTATGCATCAGGATAGGATTAACGGAAAGCAGTAACATGCTACACTACTCTAATGCAAGCAGTATAGAGAAGAGTAGGCGATATCTGGTGATCAAAGGGGGGGCTTGCCTGGTTGCTCTGGCAAGAAGGAAGGTTCATCAACAACGTAGTCGTACTGGGGGTCTCCGGCGGTCTCGGGGTCTACCGGAAAGAAGTAACGGAGGGGGAACACAATAAATAACAGAGCAATCAATGTAACAAAAAGCAAGATGCGGCATTACGTTGTGCTAGGGGGGACCTAACGCAGTATGAGGTGATACCGATGAAGGGGGAAAACATCCGGGAAAGTATTCCCGACGTTTCGCGTTTTCGGGCAGATGAACCGGAGGGGGAAAGTTGTGTGTTCACTATGCTAGGGATGCGTGGCCGGCGAACGGGCTGCGTACCCGGATTCGTCTCGCCGTTCTGAGCAACTTTGATGTACAAAGTTTTTCCATCCGAGCTACGGATTATTTTATATGAATTTTCAAAGTTTTATTCATTTTCTAAATTTAATTTAGTTCGAAATAATGTGAATTGCTAGGTGCACCCAGCTCTGGGTACACATAAGTGTACCAGAGGGGCTGACATGTGGGTCCAAGTGGTCCCAGTTGACCAGTCAAACTTTGACTGGTCAACAGGGGGTGGGGCCCTCCTTGTCATACATTGTTTTACTAACCTAACAAATTAAAAAGACTAAGTAGGTTATTAGGTTAACTAACACGGGTTAATTAAGTTAATTAGCTAACTAAACAGGATTAATTAAGTTAATTATTTAGTTAAATAGTTAATTAATTTTATTATTAATTTTATTATTATTATTATTTTTTATTATTTATTTTTCATTTTCGTTCTGGGCATGGGCCCTGTTCGTCATAGGCCCCATGGGGCCAAACTGGGGCGGGCGTCGGGCACACCCGAATGGGTGCTGGCCCGCGGGGATGCACCCGACACGGGCGCTGCGAGCGCCGCAGAGGGGCGGAGCGGTTGGAGACGGCGCGCTCGACGCGGCGCGTGCGCGCGTGATGGGGCCTAGGCCGCGGCAGAGCGGAATAGTAGGGGGGCTCCAGGGCAGCAGCGGGCGCGAGCGTGCGGGCGTGGGCGCGCGCTGGCGAGCGGCCAAGCGCGGATGCGCGCATGCGCAGCGGCGGTGAGCGGCCAAGGGGGATGCAGGCGACACGGCAGGGGCGAAGGCGGCCGTCGCAAGGAGCAGGCGCGGGCGGGGCGGTGGAGTAGGCGGCGGTGGCGCGGCGACAGCGGCGCCGACAAGGCTGGTCGGGGCCAGACGCGGTGGCGGCAGGAAGAAGCGGCAGCGGCAAGAGCAGCAGCAGCAGGGGCCGAACGGAGACGGGCGCGGGGCGGCTACTACGCGGTCGTCGGCAGGCCGGGGCAACGCGGCTGTGTGCGGGCGCGTGCGGTGCAGGGGGCGGCCGGAGTGAGCTCCAGGCGCGGGTGCGGCGTGCGACAGAGGAGAGGAGGAGATCGGGGCTCACGAGACCGGTAGGGGAAAGGGCAGCGGGGGTCGGGGTGGTCGATGGGGACGACGGCGTCGAAGGAGGCAGGCCGGCGAGGAGGTCCGGCGAGTCCGAGCGACGGGCGCCGGATTCGGCGCACGGCGTCGGGATTCGGCCTGATCCAGTTCTGGATCGGGGGGATTGGGAGCGAGAGGGGGAGTGGGTGCGAGCGACGTGGGAGTGGGGGGGAGTGGGTGGACCGATCTAGGTCACCGGAGGAGTGGGGTGGGTTGTAGGCGCAGTTGGGCCGGGGGAGGGAGTTGGGTCGGCCTAGCTGGGCCATGGCCCAGTTGGGCCGAGCGGGAGTTCTTTCTTTCTTTTTGTTTTTTTATTTACTTATTTCTTTTCTGTTATATTTTGTTCCTCTTTTTTTGTAAAATACCAAAATGACCTCGAAATTAGTACTACCACTAATCCCACTACCATATAAAGTTTAGACCCTAAATAGAATAGTTTAACATTTTTATTAATTATAAAAGGCATTTCAATAATTGTTTTGCTACACTTTTATTCACTTTAGAGTATTTAAAGATTTTATAAAAGTGGGGTTTCTTCACCAATATTTAATATGGATTATTTGGCTCACTCCGAACATTTTAGTTTTAATATTTGAAAAACTTTTATTGTTTGCTTGATCTTAAATTTGAATTCGAACCGTTTTCGAACTAACGCGAGATTAGCAACAGTAATCGAGGTGACGTGGCATCATTAGCAGAGGTTCACTGTAGCCTAATTATCCGGGCGTCACACGAGGTGCCATTCATCTCCCACCACTTCGTCTGCACGGCCAGCAGAAACCCAGATCGAGCCCTGCTGCCTGCGGAACTCACGCCTCCAGCAGAACCGACGTCGTGCCTCTGTCGTGCGGAGAACCACCTGCCGCCGAAGACAACCGGCTGCCACCCAGTAGATCCGCGCTGGGGGCGCCACCGGCGCGCCTCCCACGCCCCGCCAGCCGCAGATCCACGCTGGGAGCAGCGCCTGGCACCCTGCCCACGCACCGCCCCGGATCTGACGACGACCACCACGCCGCGCCCGCAGCCGCTCACCGCGCCCAGCCGCACGCCTCCTCGCGCGCCTGCCATGCCCAAGCCTCCAGCCACGCGCCACCTCGGGCCACTCCGTCGCGGACGCGCGCCCCCGCGCAGCCATGGCAGCCAGCTCGCCAAGCTCGCAGTCGTGGGAAATGAAAGGGCCCCGCCGCCACCTTCACCGGAGCAGGCGCGGGCTTTGCCGGCCGCTCCTCCGGCGGCGGCGAGCGATGGGGAGGGTGGAAAGGGGGGCTGGCGGCGCCGATCTAGGTTTCCCCCGTGTCGCCAGGAGGGCGACGCGGGGGCGGACTACCGGGTTGAAGTCCCGAGGAGAAACTGATTGCTACTAGAAGGGAGCTCTTATTGAGCGTGTTATGCGCTAGCAAGCGGAACGGCGCTCACACGCACACCTCGTGGGCCGACCCATTATGGAGGCCAACGCTCGATGCGCCAGCGAATGCGACCGGCGCAGTAAGGCAACGGTTCGTCCTGGTTTTCTGGTCACAGTTGACCAGTAGCAGTTGACTGGTCAATCTTTGACTAGTTGATCATTGACTTTTCAAAAAATGCATTTTTTCTGAAAATCAGGAATTAAAAAGTCATTCACAAAAAAAGTCCGTGGGTTCAAAACTAGTTGACAAACTTCAAAAAAAAGTTCACAAAAACAAAGAAAGTTCATCAATTTTGGAAAAAGTTCATTCGGTTCTTGAAAAAGTTCGTCCATTTTGAGAAGAAAATCAGCGATTTTGAAAAAAGTTCATTCAATTTTGAAAAAAAATCATCAATTTTGAAAGAAAGTTTATCAATTTTTAAAAAGTTCATCAATTTTGGAAAAAAGGTTCATCAATTTGAAATAAGTTCATTCAATTTTGAAAAAAGTAAAGAAAACAAAGAATAAAATAGAAGAATAAAAAAGGTAAAAAAGTTCCAATAAAAAATAAAAAGAAAAAAGAAAAAAGGAAAGAAAAAGAAAAAGGAAAGGAAGAAAAGCAGGAAGACGATGAAACATGGCACACCAGGTGGCGATGGTGGGGTGGTTAACGCATCTGATGATCGACCATGAGGTCACCAATTCGAAACACCACGCTATATATTCAATGAGAAACCTCCAAAAACTTCAAAAAAGAAAACGTATCCATTCCATATTAAGTGTCACTGATTTAGTATAACTTGGTACTAAATCAGCAACGGTTAATATGGAATGAAGGTAGTACTTGACATCAGGATAGCTTTCAAAGATTAATCGAGATCATAACACAAAACTGCTAATAGGTACCCCGAAAAATTAAGAAAAAAGAACTGACTAACCGGATGATATTTGCGCTGCGAAAAAACTTCTTACAAATTTCTGCTGAACTGAAACCAGAATAAAAGAAAATACCTTCATTACACTCATGAACCACCAATTCTACCTCAATTACATCGTCCTCTCGTCACCAAAGCGTAGGATTCCCATCGTTGCTACATAAGAGAAATCAGCCAAATTTTGTCTGGCTTTCAGTCACGCGTTCTCAAAGTCAACCATTTCAATTTGTGTTCATTGACAGCCTGTTATAGTGGCGGCAAGGACCAGAAAGCAGCAGCTGAACCACACAAAGAAACCCACGGTACTGGAAACCCTACCACTAGTTTCCTACAAGATTACAACAACAACAAAATATAGCTCGACTATTGGTTACCAGCAATGACAAAATGCTCAGTTGAAAGAAGCATTTAACAACTAAATGATGTGGATGATTGTATTCTCTGAAGCTTATTTATGTGCCGATCTATGAGTCCTTGGCGGCTTTAATTATTTTCTTGCTGACCTGGCCAACATGTATCATTTTCATTCAAACTCATCTGCAATATTACTAGATGCATCCTTATAGACTAGGAAGAAGTAAGCACGAAGGAAGGAACTAAGAAAAGTATGCAGAAGACTCGGACAAGTGGTGCCTAAGTAACTACAAGTAGCCCAACTCCGCTATAATGAACAGCCAAACAAAGTAGATGTAAGTGCACCACCACAAACCACATTGCAGATCCACAAAATACAGAATTGCAGACATGGCTAGCAAGAAGATTATGTTCTTCAAACTGATCATAAGCCTTAGCCTTGCTGCTCGCAGTACTGGCAATGAGGACGATCAATTTGTATACTCAGGCTTCACCGGCAGCAACCTCGCCCTTGATGGCAATGCCAGGATCATGCCAAGCGGTCTCCTCGAGCTGACCAATGGTACAGCTCGGCTTAAAGGCCACGCATTCCATCCAAACCCCATGCGCTTCCACAAATCTCCCAATGGCACGGTGCGTTCTTTCTCTGTATCGTTTGTGTTTGCCATCCTCTCCACCGACCCTGACTTGAGTGGTCATGGCCTTGCCTTCTTCATTGCACCAACCAGGAATTCCTCAGCTGCATTCCCAACCCAGTACTTGGGCCTCTTCAGTGACCAGAATAATGGTGACCCAAACAACCACATTTTTGCGGTTGAGCTTGACACCATCCAAAATTATGACTTAGAAGACATCAACGGCAACCACATCGGCATCAACATCAACAATCTTCACTCTGTGCAATCTCATGATGCTGGCTATTACAGTAATCAGAGTGGCATCTTTGAGAGGTTGGCACTCGATAGCCACAAGGCGATGCAAGTGTGGGTGAACTATGATAGAGAGGTCATACAGATCATAGTGACCATGGCCCCCATCAATCTGGCAAAACCTGAGAGGCCACTGCTTTCAACCACTTTTAATCTCTCGACAGTAATCACTAGTCCAGCATATATTGGCTTCTCGTCCTCTACAGGCACAGTCAGCGCGCAGCACTATGTGCTTGGTTGGAGCTTTGGCATGGACAGCCTCACTCCGCCCATTGACATTTCCAAACTCTCTGAGCTGCCTCGTCTTGGTCAGAAGGCTCAGTCCATGAGATTACATATACTTTTACCAATAGGAATTGTGGTGTTCCTCTTTGCAGTAACTGCTACCATTTTTCTGCTCATACGGAGGAATCTAAGGTATGCTGAGCTATGTGAAGATTGGGAGGTTGAGTATGGGCCGCACCGGTTCTCATACAAGGATTTGTTTGATGCCACAGAAGGATTTAAAGACAAGAACCTACTAGGTGGTGGAGGGTTCGGAAAGGTATACAAAGGGGTGTTGCCTATATCAAGATTCAATATCGCTGTGAAGAAGGTGTCACACGACTCAAAACAAGGAATGAAGGAATTCATCGCAGAGATTGTTAGCATAGGCCGCCTTCAACACCGCAATCTTGTCCAATTACTGGGATATTGCCGGCGAAAAGGTGAGCTTCTTTTAGTATACGATTATATGCCAAATGGAAGCCTAGACAAATACTTATATGGCAAAGATGGAAAGCCTACTTTGGATTGGTCTCAGTGGTTTCAAATCATCAAATGTGTATCAAATGGATTACTCTACCTTCACGAGGAGTGTGAGAAAATTATCATACATCGAGACATCAAGGCAAGCAATGTGCTCATCGACACCGAGATCAGTGGGCGAATAGGTGACTTTGGTCTTGCAAGGTTGTATGACCATGGTAGCGACCCAGAAGCCACACGTGTTGTTGGCACCATAGGATACCTAGCTCCAGAGCTTGCACGCACTGGCAAGGCAACCCCATTTACGGATGTATTTTCCTTCGGTGTGTTCATTCTTGAGGTCACCTGTGGGCAAAAGCCCATCATGAAAGATACGGAGGAAAGCCATCTCATGCTAGTTGACTGGGTGCTTGAACATTGGCATAAATGTTCACTCAATGATGCAGTGGACATCAAGCTTCAAGGCGAATTGATGTTGGTGAAGCATTCTTAGCACTAAAGCTAGGATTATTGTGCTCTCACCCATTTACAAACATAAGGCCAACTATGAGGCAAGTCATGCAGTACCTCAACAAGGAAATGCCACTACCGGAGTTGATGCCAACGCATTTAAGCTTCTGCATGCTGTCTTTGATGCAGAGCGAAGGTTTCAACCCTTACGTCATATCACATTCTTCATCAGCAACGAGCTTTGGCACAATGTCAAGCTTTTCAGGAGGAAGATAAGTAGATGGCACACATATGCATCAAGACTGCAGGGCGTGCTTGCTCATATGTTTGGCATGCACACATAACTGGATTTGTGACTGCAAGTTCTGTAGTTCTTAAGTTTCACACCAGTTATTTTTATGTGGAGATTGTGTATATAAATTTGATATTTGTTCAAGGCCTTGTAATAAATGACACAGTGGGTACATGGAGATAGGCTAAATCAAACAGGCACACAAACACGAAAGGAAGTGCTAGTCTATTAAGTTTCACAACAAAATTACATGGAGACAGGCTAGTTTATTATAGTTCTTGTTGCAAAACAAGCTAGGGTGAAGATATTGTTAATAGTTCCATTACAAAAACGAGAAAGGGCTAGAGTGAAATTGTAATTTTGTTGTTCTAGATATCATGTTTCATTCCCACCCACCCCCCCTTTAGGAGGCAAGGTGTAATCATGGTTTTCACTCAACAAGAGGCGCGGAACAAAGAGTAAGAATTTTAAGGTATATACTAAAAAAATATCTTAAGACACATTGTCCAAAGAACTATCTTAAGGGAAAATGACCGTTGCTCTCACTTCCTGCGTGCCAACTGGTGACCGTGTTGGCGACCAAGGGTGGGCTCTCTGGAAAGAGGTACTCTACTGCAATAAAACTCGGGAAAATTTCTCTGGCAACTGGTTAGGGGAAGGCTTCCCAGTGCAAACCAGGTCCTCAAGCACCACGGCCCTGGGGATGGGAAATGTACCTGATCTGGTGAAGATGAGTATGTGGATCACATCTTCTTTAGGTTTGTTAGGGATGAAATCAGGTGCAAGTGGTCACCTGTGGACTTTGCATGTTAGGCAAGGGGTTATCCGGGAAAGCTCGTCGGGTTACTTGGCTCGGTTTCGCCGCTCTGCTTGGCCACTCTAGAACATTAGGAACAAGGCCCTTATTGGGGGCATCTTTTTTAAACACCCAGCTGACACCTTCTACAAATTGATCATCTTTTTGCACCTATGGAGACCTTTGTGCAGGCAGCAGGATGCGTCGATGCTTGACCTCATCTCCAGTCTCTGGTCGCAGACAGCTTCGCTTCGAGTGGCTGCTGATGTGGCAAGCGTCGTCGACTCAGGTTAGCTAGTGGATCTTTGCGCCGGCCCCTCCCTTGGCTTTTATCTTCCTTTTTATTTCAGCCTGTCTCAGCTTAGCTGTTGAGCTACTACCTCTGGCCTGCGCAGCCCTATCTGGCATGGTTAGTATGACTTCAGAGGAACTGGCTACAGTGATGAACTGAAACCAAAGTCTAGAGAGCGATGCATTTGTTGGAACTTTCTAAATGATGGAGAAATGTGGATACTGAAAATCAGCAAGGAGACTTCCATTGGCGAGAACTAGCCTTCAGAGATACATCGAATAATACCAGTTTGTGTAGTTCACACTAACTTTAATATCGCTATCTGGTTAGCAGTTGGCTAGTGTGTTGAACAATAAACTATATGATGGTGACATTACTTTTGACCAAATGAGATAATGAACATTTCATGTATATTAGACCGTAAAGATCTTATTGAACTACAAAACATGATAAACACCCCCTTTGTTAAAAATGCTCTTAAAGTAACAACCAGGAGTCCACCACTAAAAGCTAGTATCATATTGGATTTCTCTAGCAGATAAAAAATTATAAATCCCTGTGATAATATTAAACCATTCAAAGAAAGTTTTAGGAAATCATCTGGTCCAACATGTGTTTGAAAAAATCATCCATTTCTGCGACGAGTAATTTAGATCGGAGGGAGTAGTAATTAATGCCATTGGCCAGTTGCTATTGATAGGGACTCTCCCACAGATGACTAAGACCAACTTGCAAGTCATGCTAGCTGGCTGAGACAATTCCACTGAAAGCTAGTATCATATTGGATTACTCTAGCAGACAAAAAATTATAAATACCTGTGATAATATTAAACCTTTCAAAGAAAGTTTTAGGAAATCATCTGGTCCAACATATGTTTGAAAAAAATCCGAACTAGTAATTAATGCCATTGGCCAATTGCTATTGATAGGGACTCTCCCACAGACAACTAAGACCAACTTGCAAGTCATGCTAGCTGGCTGAGTCAATTCCACTGAAAGCTAGTATCATATTGGATTACTCTAGCAGACAAAACATTATAAATCCCTGTGATAATATTAAACCTTTCAAAGAAAGTTTTAGGAAATCATCTGGTTCAACATGTGTGTCATCCTGGCTGGCTGAGTCAATTCTGCTAAAAATGAAGAACAGGCTCCTAGAAGTAGAGGGCAACTAGAAACCATTGTTCACAGTTATACTTGCAAAATACTATGTTCTTGCATATTCTTGAGATGTCATGGGTGAAAGGATCGAGATGGACCTAGAGGGGGGGTGAATAGGTACAACTACAAATTTTAATTGTTACTTAACAATTTTTAGGCAATAATGCGGAATGTGAAAGTGAGCCTAACAATTGCAAGTGAAGTACTAAGAGCCCGTTCGGAACTCATCTGGCTTCTCCAAATCCGTGCTTCTCCTGCTCCGCGCGAGGAGCCAGCCCGAACGCGCCAGCTCCAGGAAGCCAGCTCCGCGGAGACGATCCCTCTCCAGTGTAAAATCACGGAGCAGCAGAAGTGCAGCTCCCAGAAACAGCGAAGTAGAAGTTTGACAAAATTACAGCAGGATTGCCACCGCCAAGTGAATAACGGTTCGCTCAATTAGAAAGACCAGTCGAACGATGCCTCGCCCCACGTTCTCCCAGCCAAACTACGCCGTGGGCTGCTGCCTTTTTCAAAGAATTGGGCCTTAAGCCCAGCACATGCAGCCCATCTTCACTTCCACGGATCTGAGAAGAATTTTCCGCAGCCGAACACACCTAGCTCCGCGAGAGAAGCTGGCAGTGAGTATGAGAAGCTGGAATCATGGATTTGGAGAAGTCAGAGGAGTTCCGAACGGGGCCTAAGTACTAAGCAGGTAACACAAGTAGTAACTAGGCAAATAGAAAGTGATGAAGTAAGTGCTAAGAGACAAGTAACCACAAGTAGAGAGTTAGGGTTAGGGATAACCGCAACTCTGGGAGACGAGGATGTATGCCGATGTTCACTTCCTTGAAGGGAAGCTACGTCACCGTTAGAGAGGTGGATGTTACCACGAAGGCACACCAACGCCACGAAGGCTCACCCTATTCTCCCTTTGAGACAACACCAAGAAGGCGTTTCTCAACCACTAGTGGTAGACCTTGGGGTGGTCTCCAAACCCTCACAAACTTTTCGGGGGTAATCACAAAGCTCGATTCCTCTCCAAAAGACTCCTACCGCCTAGGAGTCTCCAACCTCCAAGAGTAACAAGATCGATGGGGAAAAGCTCAAGACTTGCTCAAATCACAAATTCCTTTGGTGAAAAGATGGAGAAGGAGTGGATCTATCACTTGATTGGACAACTTCTCTCGAATGCTCTCAAATCCCTTGGGGATCTAAGATTTGGTGTGGAGGTGTAAGAGAGAGAGTGAGATGTGTTCTAGGGTTTTTCAAGAGTGAATGGTCAACCCTCTCCCATGGGGAAGAAGGGCTATATATAGTGTGACCTCATATATGGCCGTTGTAGTGCAAGTGAACGGGCAGGTCGTACATCCGGGCTAGGGGCCGGACATCCGGCCTGGCAAGCCACTTAAAGAGCAAGGTAGAAAATAGAGCAGGAAACAGAGGGGCCGGACATCCGGGGGTCAAGCCTGGACATCCGGCATAACAGGAAGGCCCAGACATCCGGCAGGTGGCCGGACATCCGGCGCGCAGCCCAGCATAAAAACGTCCTCTCGACACCTATGCCCGGATATCCGGCAAGGAGCCCGGACATCCGGCGAGCACTGGGAGCCCGAACATCCGACAGCAACACTGCACAAAAGTGCATTCTGGAATGGCTAGGCCCGAATATCCGGCGAGAGGCCCGGATATCCAGGGAGTAGCCCGGACATCCGGCACGAGGCCCGGACATCCGGCACTCCCAGAGACAGAAAGATTAGAAGTAAAGAGGGGATAAAAAGAACTATGTAAAGGAGTATTTTTTTTGACTCGAGCAAGTCTGTTACGAACCCAATCGATCCCCTCTTAATAGTGCGGGATCTTATACTCAAGGAAACAAAATGTAACATCATTTTAACACTTCATCCTTGAGAGAACCCACTTCGTATGCTCTTAATCCACACACAATTTGACGAACCGGGGACCAACACCTGAGATTCACTTGACAACCATTGTTAGTCCCCTACATGTAGATTGTCATTAAATCAAAACATAATATAAGGGCATGATTGCACTTTCAATCTCCCCCTTTTTGTTTGTTGATGACAATCATACATGTAGTATCATAAATGTAATTAATAATCTTAGCAATGACAATCATGAGAGCAAAAAGAATACAAAATAGTTACAATTTGCTTTTAGCTCCCCCTCATTGTGTGCATGCGATGAGTATATTAGAATGACCAACACAAAAAATTCGTATGGTAGCATATGTAACACAAAGAGATACAAAAGTGAGAGACAAGCACATATGAAATCATCATAACTCATCAGATAGACTGAGAACATTTCATGGCCACACATTAACATAACATAGTCTCAGATGAACAAGTACCATAGGTAGCAGCATAAAGTTGGAATAACATCTCATAGCATGACCATATTACTAAGATACTACTTCTCCCCCTTTGACAGCAACAAGTAAAAAAGGGGCGAAGAACTAAACAGGCTCAATCACTCCTGGCGGATGTCATCATCATCATCATCAAAGAACTCGGGGTACTCAGCACGAGATGGAAAGCCGAAAGTGGACGAGGATGGAGCTGCAGGAAGAGGATCATCATCACTAACGGGATTCCCACGGTCACGGAGGCGCTGTTTTAGCTGATTCTTGGAGATGACTAGATGCTTCTGAACATCATGATTCTGCTGGCGGTTGAAAGTGATCGCCTTCATGGTAGCAGACTGAGCCTTACCCAAGAATGATGCAAACCGGCCACGAGGAGCGGTCGAGGAAGATGGAACAGAAGAACCAGTGGGCTGAGTAGGAGTAGCTGTCCGCCCACCAGCAGACCTCCTAGGCTGAGGAGAAGCAGAAGCTCCCACGCGCATATGAGGAGGAGGCTTCCAAATGGAGTGCACAGTTGGCTTAACCACCTCAAAGGGAGCAGTGTGATCAATCAGAGCCTGAATAAATGGAGCATGAGGGAACTAGCGCGTCTGAATGAAACTGCAAAGATGGATCTCATGCCAAATGAAGTTGGCTGTGTCCAGAGGCTCAGTGGGTTTCTCATGCATACGAACCATCAAGTCAATGCAATAGTTGCGAGCCCTCGATCGATCTCCCTTCTTAGGGTAGAGAGTGCGAATCACACACTGATAGAGGATGAAGAAAGGAGCACGAAAGATGGATACCTCATTGACTGGATATGCTTTTTCTTCACCAGTGAGCTGAGAGGGAGGTTTTACAAGGGGCAAGCAAGCATCAATTCCTTTGGGCTTGTACTCTGGATCCATACTGTGGATGCAATGGCCAATACCGGAGAGACCCAAAATCTGAACAAACCTGTCATAGGTGATGCTCAGTGTGGTGTCATCGGTCATCCAAGTGAGAGTGTTGTCCGGACCAAAGAAACAGGTGGCATAAAACTGTAGGATGGCAGCATCACTCCAATCACACCTGAAAGTCATTGCGGGACCAAGAGTCATGTCATCAATGATCTTGACCGGATCATTAGGGAACATGGCAGGATTATCACGTAGGAAGTTGAGATCCAAGTATGAGTGAGGAGCAAGGCCACGCCCATGGACAAAACTGGAATACAGATCCTGCTGCATACGAGTCCAGAACCGAGGATCTTCGGCATCAGCCACCATCTCATATTGGTTGACATCTCGACGGAAGTGAAGATATTGCCCCGCCTCCATAGTTGTGAAGTCGTGAGTGGGGCGACCTCCACTGTCAGGAAGCTCCATGGAGATGCGACGACCATGGGGAATGGGCATAGCAGAACCTCGAACTTGAGGCACCGGCGCCCTCCTAGTACCGGGCTTGGACTGTCCAACAGACTGTCTTGGTGCACTGACACCTCTTCCTCTCCAACATAGTCCGCATCATCGGGATCCGAGGCCGACGGACTGGTGGAAGGTGCCCGCTTCTTCTTCTTGGTGGTGGTCTTCTTCTTCTTAGGCCGAGCATGCTCATCGGAGTCGGTTGAGCCTTGACGGCGATCAACCCGAGAAGACACCTCGGGACACTTGGGACCACAGTTCTTGGTGCGAGCCATGAAGAACTCCGGCGGTGAATCCCACGATACACCGGTCCCTCCCAAGGGATTCACACAACAACCCAAGAAATGGATTGGATAGAATCGTAGATCGGGAGGAGAAGTGTCCGTGAGCAGGAGATCGGGGCCGGAGGTCGGTGGAGATGGTCGGGGCAGCACCGAAGTGATGGCCCGGCGGCGGCGGCTATGAGGGGAGATGAGGAGAGGAACGAAAGAAATGAGGTACTGCCCCCAAATCCCACACCCCTCCCCAGGCATATGCGACTGCGGGCAACGGGCCGGACATCCGGGGTTAAGCCCGGATATCCGGCGAGTGGAAACAGAGAGTAGAAGACGCAGTGCCAATGGGCCGGACATCCAACGAGAGGAAAGCGGCAACATGGGTACAGGGCACGGATGTCCGGCTGGGGCCCGGATGTCCGGCCACTGTAATTGGTTGATGATCTTCTTTCTTTCTTTTTTGAGTGGCAAGGTATTTTTCCCAGGGCCCGGATGTCCGGCTGAGGCCCAGATGTTCGGCCACTGGATAGAAGACCAGGGTAAGGGAAAGATGTGAAGGAGGGGGCCAACAGGTATAATTTTGATATAGACTCCGCCAAGGAGTTTACATGAGACTAATAGGGGAGAAACCTGAGACATCTAAGGCCATACTAAGATGCATTAACAATCCAAACATTATTTAAGAAAGAAAGGTCCATACAAGCATTGTACAAGCAGTGACCGAGGTCACCATGTTTGAGCATATGGAACATAGTACCGCAAAGATGTAAACTTTGAGCACATGGTCACGACTCCATCATGTTAAAGTACCCTAGTTCGAAAACTATGATAACTTTGAGAGTGTTTGTTCTATTTATGCATTATATAAGGTGAGAGTGCTCATGAATTGAGTGTCTCCCCCTAAATATATGCCTACATCAAGACAAGACATAAGTTTAAGTATGAATGGGTACTAGATTTCACATAATGTTGTCAAGCTCCAAGATACCAAGTTCACGCCTAAGTTGACAAAACCTTGCTTCATCCAATGGCTTGGTGAAAATATCTACAAGTTGCATATCTGTGCCAACATGAGCAATGTCAATATCACCCTTCTCCACATGATCTCTCAAGAAGTGATACCTAATGTCAATGTGCTTGGTGCGGGTATGATCTTTGGGGTTATCAGCAATATTAATGGCACTTTCATTATCACATAGAAGAGGCACATGTCTATAGGTGATACTGTAATCCTTCAAAGTTTGCCTCATCCATAATAACTGAGTTGCACAACTGGCGGTTGCAATATATTCAGCTTCGACTGTGGAGAGGGCAACACAATTTTGCTTCTTCGAGGACCAACTTACCAAGGAGCGTCCAAGAAATTGACATGCACCGGAGGTGGACTTACGATCCACTTTGTCTCCAGCCCAATCCGCATCCGTGTACCCAATGAGATCAAACTTAGCATCCTTGGGGTACCATAGACCCAACTTTGGGGTGTGAACAAGGTATCTAAGAATATGCTTAACCGCCTTATGATGGCTTTCCCTAGGGGAAGCTTGAAATATAGCACACATGCATACACTAAACATGATGTCTTGTCTAGATGCACAACGATAAAGCAATGAACCAATCATAGAGCGATATTTAGATGGGTCAAAAGGGATACCGTTTGAGTCTTCAGTGAGTACAATTTTGGTTGGCATGGGTGTCTTACATGGGCTGGCATCAGTCATGCCAAATTTTGCTAGGATATCCTTGAGGTATTTTGCTTGAGACAAGAAAATTCCTTCTTGAAATTGTTGAATTTGAAATCCGAGGAAGAACTTCAAATCCTCATTGAGTGACATTTCAAAATTCTTGGTCATAGATGCCGCAAACTTCTTGCATAAATGAATGTTAGGAGAACCAAAAATGATATCATCTTGCCTTGTTGCGGATGATTACACCATTCTCATCTTGCTTGTTCTTGAAAATCCACTTTGTACCAATGACGTTGTGTTCCGTAGTTGGCCTCTTGACTAATGACCACACTTGATTGCGCTCAAAACTATTCAACTCTTCTTGCATAGCAATGAGCCAATCGTTGTCTATCAACGCATCTTGTACCTTGAGAGGCTCAACACTAGACACAAAAGAGAAGTGAGCACAAAAGTTTGTCAATTGTTTACGAGTGACTCTACCTTCCGATATGCCGGTGAGGATCTTATCAACATCAACACGACCGGCCACTTGAGGCATGATGGAGGTTAAGGTTTCGCGAGGTTCAACTTCATGTCCATCATCCACGTCCTCTACATATGGATCATTAATGTGTGGTGGAAAATCTTCTTCTTCTTGCATTTGTTGAGGTTCATTGTCAATGATTGCACTTTCTTGTTCTTGCCCTTGAGGAAGATCTTGTTCTTGATGATTATCATGAAGAGGAGCTTGATCATCATCTTGTACTTGGACTATGGGCATTGATTGAGTAATAGGGGCTTGTGGTGGTATGGGTGTTGAAGTAGTTTGATGGTGTGTGAGGCCTTCATCTTCTTCTTCATCATCATGAGGTTCTTGTTCCATTGGAAGAAGTGCACCAACACCCATCGTCAAGATATCTTGAGAAGAATCTTCTTCACCTACATCATTTAGATCAACTTGCTCCCCATGGGAGCCATTAAATTCATCAAACACCACGTCACAAGTTTCTACAACACATCCATTGGATTTGTTGTAGACTCTATAGGCGTGAGAGTTTGATCCATAGCCAACAAATATGCCCTCAATGGTTTTAGATTAAAATTTTCCTAACCGCTCTCTTTTGTTGAGGATGAAGCATTTACACCCAAATACACGAAAGTACTTGACGTTAGGCTTGTTCCCGGTTAGGAGCTCATATGGAGTTTTTTCCAATATCGTGCGGAGGAAGAGCCGGTTTGATGCATGACATGCAGTGTTGACGGCCTCGGCCAAAAACTATGTGGCGACTTGTATTCATCCAACATGGACCTTGCCATCTCCACAAGAGTGCGATTCTTCCTTTCTGCAACACCATTTTGTTGGGGAGTGTATGGAGCTGAATATTGATGTACAATCCCTTCATCACTAAGGAACTCTTCCAAGGTGTAGTTCTTGAACTCGGATCCATTATCACTTCTTATTGCCAGAATTTCTTTGTCAAACTTGCATTGTGCTTGCTTTGCAAAGTCAATGAAGGTGATCTTCGTCTCGTCCTTGGATTTGAGGAAGAAGACCCATGTATACCTTGAGTAATCATCCACAATGACAAGTCCACATTTTTTTCCACCAAGACTATCCCACGAAGGAGGCCCAAAGAGATCCACATGAAGGAGCTCCAAAGGCCTTGAAGTAGATACAATATTCTTGGGTGGGTGCTTTGATTGATGTTGTTTCCCGGCTATGCATGCACTACACACACGATTTTTCTCAAAAAAGACATTTGTTAGTCCAAGGATGTGATTACCCTTTAAGAGATCTTGAAGATTTCTCATGCCGACATGGGCTAACCGGCGATGCCATAGCCACCCCTTGTCGGCCTTGGCCATTAGACAAGTTGCATGGAATGTGCTCTCTTTTGAGAAATCAACCGTGTAAAGGTTGCCATCCAACTCTCCAACAAAGGCCACTTCAAGAGTATATCTCTTAAAGACTTTCACATCCGTTAGTCCAAAGAGTGTATCATAACCAACAGAAGCCAATTGGCGAACACAAAGCAAATGGTATTTGAGGGATTGGACAAGCATCACATTTGCAAGAGACATGTCATTTGTGATGGCCACTTTGCCCAATCCGAGTACCTGTCCTTTTGAACGTCCACCAAACATAATGCTCATAAATGGTTGAATAGCTTCCATGAAATCGTAGAGCAACTTGCTATCTCCGGTCATATGATTGGTACATCCACTGTCAATCACCCATTTTACTCCACCGGAGAAAGCAACCTACACAAAATTATGGCTTGGTTAGAGGCACCCATTTTGCAATGGGACCTCTCAGGTTAGTCATAAGGGTCTTAGGGACCCAAATAGCATAAAACCGAAATGCATTTCGAGGACCAACAAATTTAGCAAAAACTTCTCCATCCTTAGTCTTACGAAGTACATAGGATGGAGGCATAAACACTTTTGGCTTGTTGAGAGTAGGCATGCCCCTTGTGGCCTTCCCACTAACAACCTTACCTTTCTCCTTGTGCCCTTCTCGTACAAAAGTTTCTTTTAACGGAGTGGTGCAATTTTGAGAGGACGTCTTCTTCTTGCTTGTGCTTGGGTCAAACCCGAGTCCCTCTTTGGCAAACACCTCATTGTGTTGGCTCAACACCTCATTAAGGTTCTTTTGCTTGAGCACATGTCATGAGTCCTTTCTCAATTTGAGCTTTGAGAAAGCGATTCTCCTCAAGAATAGACACTAGATCACTACTAGAGTTAGTAGTACAAGCATCAACATTGATAATAGGAGAAGAGTAAGCCTTGGCTAGCGTTTCAAGATAAGTAAGCTTGAGTGTCTCAAAACTCTTTGTAAGGAGGGTGAGCTCTTCTTCCTTGGTCTTGAGGGACACGGATAGGAGCTCACAATCCTTAGAGAGAGAAGCATTAGACTTTACAAGCTTACTTTTATCATTCATCAACTCTTCGCAAGAGTTGATAGCCTTTTTCAAGGAGGCAAGATCCCTATTATGAACATCAATGTTTGCACCAATTTTTAAGCATAGTTCATCATTGCGTGCTTCCTCATATTGGACTTTCCGCTCAAGGATTTCATTTTTTTCCTTTTCCTCGGTGACGAGGGTTTCGAGTTCCTTAATGGAAATGGTGTGCTTACTCACCATCTCCATAAGCATACGAAACATAGTGAGCTTCTTTCCTTTAAGGGAGCACATGAACTTATTTAATTTAGCAAGCATAGGATCATTTATATCATCATCCTCATAAGTATCCTCCGCATCAAGATACTCATCACTAGAAGTAGGAGGAGTGAAAAGAGGAGGGTTTGATCATGGGGTTACCTTTACCTTGTCAAGAGAGTGTTGGTCCTCTCCATCTTCTACCACGGCCTTCGCCATGAGGCACTTGTGAGCGTTGCCCTTGTAATCTTTCATGTAGTTGTAGGTGACAACTTCACCACTCTTGTTGACTAGCCTCAATGTGTTTTGAGAATCTTGAGCAACTCCGGCAACACCACTAACATCATCTGGATCGGATTCTTCTTGAGCAACCATTGCTTTCCCATCTCTCTTCTTGAGCTTGGAGTTCAAAGGATTTGGCAGCTTCTTCTTGGGAAAGGTCTTGGGAAACCTTGTTTTATCTTCTCTCTTCTCATAAGGACACTCGTTGGAGAAGTGGTTGGTTTCTTCACAGTTGTATCATTTTCTTACTTTCTTCTTTTGAAACCTACCCTTGAATTTTCCCGCGCTAAACTTCTTGACAAAGAGAGCCATGTCTTCATATGAAGGGCCCTCATCGGATTCAACCTCATCACCATCTTCTTCTTCATCATCATCTTCTTCTTCACTTTGCTCATCTTCACATACATGCTTGGCCTTCAATGCAAGATTGATCTTCGACGATTGAGTACCATGCATGGCAAGATGTTTTGTAGCATTTGCCTTTGACTCTTCAAATAGTTGGAAAGTGGATATGATGTCATCTGTAGTCATTTCCTTGAAGGCATGGTGTTGTCTTATGTCCCATACCATCTGATGGTGATATGGAGCAAGAGCATGGAGCAACTTGTCCACAAGGAATCGCTTAGTCATGTTAAATCCATCTTGTGTCTTGTCACACTCACACGACTCAATATCAGCGGTGAGAGTCATGAGACGCTCAAGGAGTTGATTTGGAGTTTCACCTTTTCCCATACAAAAGTTTTGCAATTGTCCCTTGGCAATTTCATATTGAGCACTCCAGAGGGTGGAGGTACCGGTCTTGGATCTTATAATACTTTCCCATAATTCCTTGGCACTTGTGATGTGTATGAAAGGTCTCCTTTGCTTTTCAACCATACCTCTCCTTATACACATGATTGCAGTGTCATTGAGATTCTTGTCATAAATTTCTCTTGGTGTAGGATTCTTTGGATCAAGCACATGGTAACCATACTCCAAGATCTCTAGCATCTCATCATTTCCATATCGAAGATGATCCTGCATAGCAACTCTCCACAAAGCAAAATCGAAAGTGGCATCAAGTAAATGAGGTTTGCCTTGAGAGTTATATTTTGGTTTCTCAACTTGGGGTCTTGCATAAGGCCAAGGAACACTAGAGTGTTCATTGCTAGGAGGTTGTTGACCAAGTGACGGAGTAGGCACAGTTGGCCTCGAAGCCACACCACCCGAAAGTGGTGCAAGCACCGTGGACAATGTGGCTATCCTCATTTGGACCAAGGCCTCGACAGAAGCATCATGCTCCTCCTTTTGCTTAGCAAGGGCCCGTTCTAGATCCTCAGAAGTAAAGGTCTTGACTTTAGAAGAAGCCTCGCCTTTATCCTTCGGATCTATAACAAGGGGAGTCCCATCGGGGTTCATCTCGCTCTAGGGCGGTTAAGCCACAAGAATAGAGCACGAGGCTCTGATACCAATTGAAAGGATCGAGATGGACCTAGAGGGGGGGTGAATAGGTACAACTACAAATTTTAATTGTTACTTAACAATTTTTAGGCAATAATGCAGAATGTGAAAGTGAGCCTAACAATTGCAAGTGAAGTACTAAGTACTAAGCAGGTAACACAAGTAGTAACTAGGCAAATACAAAGTGATGAAGTAAGTGCTAAGAGACAAGTAACCACAAGTAGAGAGTTAGGGTTAGGGATAACCGCAACTCCGAGAGACGAGGATGTATGTCGATGTTCACTTCCTTGGAGGGAAGCTACGTCATTGTTAGAGAGGTGGATATTACCACGAAGGCACACCAACGCCACGAAGGCTCACCCTATTCTCCCTTTGAGACAACACCACGAAGGCGTTTCTCAACCACTAGTGGTAGACCTTGGGGTGGTCTCCAAACCCTCACAAACTTTTCGGGGGTAATCACAAAGCTCGATTCCTCTCCGAAAGACTCCTACCGCCTAGGAGTCTCCAACCTCCAAGAGTAACAAGATCGATGGGGAAAAGCTCAAGACTTGCTCAAATCACAAATTCCTTTGGTGCAAATATGGAGAAGGAGTGGATCTATCACTTGATTGGACAACTTCTCTCGAATGCTCTCAAATCCCTTGGGGATCTAAGATTTGGTGTGGAGGTGTAAGAGAGAGAGTGAGATGTGTTCTAGGGTTTTTCAAGAGTGAATGGTCAACCCTCTTCCATGGGGGAGAAGGGCTATATATAGTGTGTGCTCAAATATGGCCGTTGTAGTGCAACTGAACGGGCAGGCCGGACATCCGGGCTAGGGGCCGGACATCCGGCCTGGCAAGCCACTTAAAGAGCAAGGCAGGAAACAGAGGGGCCGGACAACCGGGGGTCAAGCCCGGACATCCGGCATAACAGGAAGGCCCGGACATTCGGCAGGTGGCCGGACATCTGGCGCGCAGCCCAGCATAAAAACGTCCTCTGGACACCTATGCCCGGATATCCGGCAAGGAGCCCGGACATCTGGCGAGCACTGGGAGCCCGGACATCCGGCGAGCACTGGGAGCCCGGACATCCGACAACAACACTGCACAAAAGTGCATTCTGGAATGGCTAGGCCCGGATATCCAGGGAGCAGCCCGGACATCCGGCACGAGGCCCGGACATCCGGCACTCCCAGAGACAGAAAGATTAGAAGTAAAGAGGGGATAAAAAGAACTATGGAAAGGAGTATTTTTTTGACTCGAGCAAGTCTGTTACGAACCCAATCGATCCCCTCTTAATAGTGCGGGATCTTATACTCAAGGAAACAAAATGTAACATCATTTTAACACTTCATCCTTGAGAGAACCCACTTCGTATGCTCTTGATCCACACACAATTTGACGAACCGGGGACCAACACCTGAGATTCACTTGACAACCATTGTTAGTCCCCTACATGTAGATTTTCATTAACATCAAAACATAATATAAGGGCATGATTGCACTTTCAATGGGTCACACCCATGCTTGACAAGAAACATAAGTGTTTCATTCCATGCCAACTCTTCTTCCTGTTCATTTGCCTCAACCGAGCACCCTTCACCATTGCTAATGACCAGTTTGTCTACTCCGGCTTCGCCCAAGCTAACCTCAGCCTTGATGGAGCTGCCACAATCACACCAGATGGACTCCTTGAACTAACAAATG
The DNA here is from genome assembly GCF_003073215.2 of Triticum urartu. NCBI lineage: Eukaryota > Viridiplantae > Streptophyta > Magnoliopsida > Poales > Poaceae > Triticum > Triticum urartu. Next base: position 544,959,609 of record NC_053024.1, read on the forward strand.
GCACCTTTAACCTGAAAGGCCATGCTCTATACCCAACTCCTCTACACTTCCGCATGTCGCCTAGTGGTTATGCACAGTCTTTTTCTATCAGCTTCGTCTTCAGCATCCTCTCCGCCTACCCTGACAAGAGTGCTGATGGCATGACCTTCTTCGTCACCAGAAACAAGAATTTCTCCAGTGTGTTGCCAGCCCAGTACTTGGGGCTCCTCAACAACCAGAACAATGGTAAAGAAAGCAACCATATATTTGCGGTGGAGCTTGACACCAATGAAAATAGTGAGTTCCAGGACATCAATGGCAACCATGTTGGTATCAACATGAATAGTCTCCACTCTGTGCAATCCCATGATGCTAGCTTCTTTGACGACAAAATTGGTATGTTCAAGAACTTGAGCCTCATTAGCCGTGAGATGATGCAGGTGTGGGTAGAGTATGACGGAGGAGCTACAAAGGTCGATGTAACTTTGGCTCCCATCAAAATGGCCAAGCCTGCAAGACCATTACTGTCAACCATCTATGATCTCTCAACAGTTTTCACAGACACGACATACATTGGCTTCTTGTCCGCAACTGGAGTCATCAACTGAAGATACTACATACTTGGCTGGAGCTTCAGCATGGGAAAGACTGCTCCTGCGATTGACACAACCAAGCTGCCACAGTTACCTCATGTTGGCCCAAAACCTCACTCAAAGGTCTTAAAGATTGTCCTGCCAATAGTCATTGCAGCATTCATCCTTATTGCTGGAATTATCATTATTTTATTTGCTCGAAGGAAATTGGCATATATCGAGCTACAAGAAGACTGGGAGATCGAGTTTGGGCCACATCGATTCCCGTATAAGGATTTGTTCATAGGCACACAAAGATTTAATAATAAGAACATACTCGGAGCAGGAGGATTCGGAAAGGTGTATAAAGGCATACTTCCTACATCTCAATCGGAGGTTGCGGTGAAGAAATTATCACATGATTCAAAGCAGGGAACAAAGGAATTCATTACTGAGATTGTTAGCATGGGCCGCCTTCGTCACCACAACCTCGTGCAGTTACTTGGCTATTGCAGGGGAAAAGGTGAACTCCTTTTGGTCTATGATTACATGCCAAATGGTAGTCTTGACAAGTACCTGCACTATGAACAAGAAATGCCCTTACTAGATTGGGCTATGCGGTTTCATATCATCAAAGGAGTTGCATGTGGCCTGCTCTACCTCCATGAGAAGTGGGATAAAGCTATCATCCACAGAGATATCAAAGCAAGCAATGTGCTTCTCGATAGCGAATTAAATGGGCGACTAGGAGATTTTGACCTTGCAAAATCGTATGATCATGGTACTGACCCACATACCACACGTGTGGTCGGTACCATGGGTTACCTTGCCCCAGAACTGTTACGCACAGGCAAGCTGTCTCCTCTTATGGATGTTTTTGCCTTTGGCATATTCCTTCTTGAGGTCACCTGCGGGCAAAGGCCTGTCAAGCAGAATGCAAATGGCGATCGAGTTATGTTGGTTGACTTGGTACTTGAGAATTGGCAGAAAGGAACAATGGTGGAGATGATAGACCAGAGGCTCCAAGGCAAGTGCAAAACGGATGAGGCATGCCTGGTCCTGAAGCTTGGTCTATTGTGCTCACAACCCTTTGCTAGCACAAGGCCTAGCATGCATCAAGTCATGCAATACCTCAACGGAGACGTGCCATTATCAGAGTTCGCACCAACCGATATGAGCTTCAGCATGCAAGCCTTGATGGAAAACAGGGGATTCAACCCTTCTATCGTGTCAAATCCACAGCTCATGACAAGCATTGCTACATTGTCAGGCCTCTCGAGAGGGAGATAAAAAAATATTCCTAGCCCTTAGCACTGTTATGGGTGTTTTATTGTATATTTTTCATGGGACCTTTAGCTATATATGGGGAAATACATCCTACTACTGGGTTGTACTCCCTCCGTCCCATGATATAAGAGCATTTTGCAAGCTCGAGCATTTTGCAAGAGCTTGCAAAATGCTCTTATATCATGGAACGGAGGAAGTACCATTTATGATAAATACTACAGTACCTATAATGTGTCAAAAATACATATATAACCATGTGTAATATTCCATTGTATAAGGAATTTTTACATATTGTTCTACGGTCTCATGGAAATACAAGTTGCAGCCCTAGTAATTTTTTCTTCCCACCACACGTGCAACACGTGATCCCTCAGATCGATCCTCTTTTAGTGGTGTCACTAGTTTTTATTCAATCAAAATAGATTTTGGGACACAATTAGCAATATCAGGGAGATTTAGAAGCCACACACGGCGCGCTGGATCTAGTGACACGGCAGCTTTAGCTAGAGAATGGGCTTCATAATTTGTACCTGTGGTCTTGTGATCCACGCTAAAATCTTCGTACTCTTCCATAGCACTCCGGTACTCGTCTTGTAGATGACTTACAGTTGCCAAACAAACCGTCGCCACACGGATCTTGCTAACATATAGCTTCTCTACACGACATTGGCTCGGTTAAATCCTGTAGAACGACTGCCCCGTCCAGATTGCCCGGAACTTTACAATTGGATCGGACAGTGAAGAAATTCTGCCTCGTTCCCAGTCCAGATTGCCCGGAACTCCCCAACTGGATCAGGCCCGATTGGGTCGTCCCTGCCCCGCCCACATTACAGCGCCTCAGGGTCGTGCCCGTTGCCCTCAGCGCCGGTCGCCACCGGCTCCCCGGCACTGGACAGCGCCCTGCACCCGGACTCTGCTCCCCGCCCCGCCGTCCAACATCAGCCGCCGCCAGCAGCAGGCCCTTTCAATTTTGAGGCTCCAGTTCGAGGGCGCTGATGCCAGATTAGCTGAGCCACCAACGAGCTCTCACGGCAATTTGAGCTCCTCGTCCGTCGGATCACAATGTATGGACGTATCTGATCGTTTGGGCGTTACCTCCTTGTGTTCATCGACAGCGTACCAAGAAGATACCCCTTCTACCCTTCACTCTCTCTGTAGACATTGCGAGAGGTTGGCCGCCCACTCGGAGGGGTAAAACTGGAACGGGCAAAACCTTACCCCTCGCTCCGAGCCCATCGCCCGCGCCCGCACGGCGCCACGGCTAGACAAGCCTGCGCAATCCGGCGCCCGATTCGCCGGCCACGATGCACAGCTCGCTCGCGAGGCAGGTGGGCCCGCCGATCCGGCCTGGCTGCGCGAACCAGAGCTGCCGCCGCGATCGATCCGGCTCGGTCCGGTGCCGCGCCGAGGCCGCGCCGCCGGTGTCCGTCGCCAGGACGGGGCCGTACACCGGGAGGGACCCGGAGGTGAAGAAGCCGGCGTGGCTGAGGCAGAGGGCGGCGCACGGGGAGAAGTACGCGCGGATGCGGGAGTCGCTCGGCGAGCTCAAGCTCAACACCGTCTGCGTCGAGGCCCAGTGCCCCAACATCGGCGAGGTATTCTACACGCACCGGTGCACGCCTCCCGCCGCGGCGATGCTTCGCTCGTGCGATTCGATCCTGCGTGCCTAGCATAATACGATCGGCACGAGGAATTTCTGCTGCTTTCGAGTGTCGGGTTTAACGAAACCTGCTGCTTTTGGGGGCGCAGTGCTGGAACGGAGGGGGAGGGGCGGGCGGGGAAGGCGACGGCATTGCCACGGCGACCATCATGGTGCTCGGCGATACTTGCACGCGCGGCTGCCGATTCTGCGCCGTGAAGACCAGCAACAAGCCTCTGCCGCCGGATCCCATGGAACCTCTGAACACGGCCTTGGCAGTTGCAAGTTGGGGGTAAGTTTCTGCTGGTTGCTTATCTACAGATTTACCACTATTGGCTTGTCATCTTTGAGCGACTGATTTAGTAAGAAGAGATAACGGTGCAATTTATGAAGTTTGGATTTGTACCAATGCAAATGTGCCAATTTACGATGCATGATTACACAGAATATCTGACAGAATGCTGTTCTTTCCAGAGTAGACTATGTTGTGCTGACAAGTGTTGATAGAGACGACTTACCTGATGGTGGAAGTGGCCATTTTGCTCAGACAGTGAGAGCTTTGAAGGTCTATCTCATATACTGTATTGGTGTGTCTTTCAATAAGTTTATCTTTTTTCAAAATACCATGCTAAAGACTTCTGGACTCCCTATTCAGGAGCTCAAACCTGGGATATTGGTGGAATGCTTAACCTCGGACTTTCGAGGTGATCTGGAGGCTGTTTCCTCTTTGGCCGATTCTAATCTAGATGTCTTTGCACACAACATTGAAACTGTGAGGAGTCTGCAGAGAATTGTGAGGGATCCTCGCGCAGGGTAATTTGATCCACTGATTTTAGTTGCATGACATTGTCTGTTAGACTATTGTAAAATTGAGGTTTGAAGCACCAATAACTTAATTCCCCAGATTAACTGACCTGTTCGATTACCACTCATCAACAATTCCGGAACAGCTAAATTACAAAGAATCGCTACTTCCAGTTTCTTTCTGTTTTACTTTCTGATATTCTCCTCCAAGCTATACAATGGCTAGAGGTTTGAAACACTATAGCATCCACATAGAAAATCGATGATTATAAATTTATTTGCTTTATCTTATTTTTACTCTAATAATATGCATAATCCTGGCTGAAACCAACCTAACAACGTTAAACAAATGTTGCTTCTGTTCATTCTGGTGCTCTGACACTTGAATCAGTTGTACAACATAACTGTACTACGGCAATGTGATCAACCTCAGGCCATTGGAGTGTTTTAGTCTGGGTGATGTATCTTCAAATTTGACCTAACTATGAATCCAATTTCTATCCAGCTCCACAAACCTTACCAAATGTGGATGTGTACCATATCAAGAGACCTTACTTAGGTTCGATCAAAAGCAGAATGTTACTGTCAATTTGATCAGTGAGTTGCTATAGCTATATCACTTTATAAATGCCAGATATTGGATTATTTCTTTTAGATGGCCAATTGTCATTCCCTAGTATCTGGATGTCTTCAGTTTGCATGACACGGTGTCTTTTATTTGAGTTTTGCTAAAAAATTACACCTGTTGATATAAATGCTAGACGAAGGTGCCTAGTACAGAAGTTAGTATATTCTGGCAATGTCCAGTTAGCCCTTGTATCTTCTTCTTTTCTCATGGTATTTGGCTCTGGAAGGATCTCTTATGACCTCTCATTTTTACAGGTATGAGCAGAGCTTAGCTGTTCTAAAGCATGCAAAAATTTGCAAAGAAGGGATGATAACCAAGTCTTCTATCATGCTTGGTCTTGGGGAAACTGACGAGGAGGTGAAGCAAGCCATGATTGACTTAAGGGCAGTTGGTGTTGATATTCTCACATTGGGCCAATATTTACAGGTTAGCCCTGTACCCATATTTAACTTTGGTGTAGCATGTAATTAAATCCTTCTCTTCTTATAAACCAAACTACTTTATGTTACAGCCAACAGAAAAATATTTGACGGTTAGAGAGTATGTGACGCCTGAGAAGTTCCAGTTTTGGAAGGAGTATGGTGAATCGTTGGGTTTTTGTTATGTTGCTAGTGGACCTCTGGTAAGTGCTACATGTCGTTGATTACTCCTGTGTACTGCTGCTCTGAAAAAATTGGTACTACTATGCATAACTGAAGTTCTGGAAATATTATCTTGATTGCCCATGCTATATAGGTAATCAAGAAATACAGTTTCTGGTCCTATTTCTAGTTCTTCGATCCAGTAGTGGAGTGGCCATGTAGTTCCATAATAGCCCGTACCAGTGAATTTTATAAGATGAACAGGTGGACAAGCCCCTGTTTCGTATAGTGAAATCCGTAAAGAAATGGTTAATAGTTCAGGAGTCTGAAACAAGAAATAAAGAACAGACTGAGCTCAAAGGCAACAGCCTCTGACATGCAGCAACGGATGCAACACAATGGTCAAACGCCTTGGACTAGGTTTTGCAAGCATACAAACGTAGCCCTCAGCAGTGCAGCCATTTGCATGAACTCACTTTTTCTGTGGTGCGATTCTTGTCAGGTCCGGTCTTCGTACCGTGCAGGAGAGCTCTTTGTCGAGAATTTGGTCAGAAATAAGAAGATTAAGCCTGCATCTGGCTCCTCTTAAGTCTCAACCAAGATATGTCAACCTACAAAAGCAGTCCATCGGGTTCTTCCACTTTGTATGTTCAGAGCAGCACCAGAAAAGCGGGGGCGGCACAATCATTATATTATTCTGGAAGTTTGTCCCCTGCTTTCTTTTTTGAATATGCACACACACTTTTGATAGTTATCACTGTAGATGCCCAGATGCCATTTTTGCTGTTGTATCATTACCTTTGAAAGAATATAGCAAAAGCTATTCATGAGTCCACATGAAGCTGTCCCTCTGTCGTTTGATTATGCGATCCTTTATCCATCACTTGGGAGAACGCATCAAGCACTTTCATGTCTTAGGTACTTCCGGTGCACCTGTATGTTTTGGCCTATTTAAAAGTTAAATATTTTTTTGGAGACCTAACACTACATATATCTATTATGCTATAAAATTATAGAATCAAAGTCTAACAATAGAGTGTTAAATTGTCCGAATTCACAGTTCAATTTGAAGTAGCTACCATTCATAGCTAGATTTGTCATTTTTTTAGTTTTCTGAGTGATGTTTTGAATTTGGATTTGAAATTTTGTGACACAGTCGATATATTATCTTCTCTTTGTTCCTAGAATTTTCCATGACTTTTATTGTGAAGTTCTCAGAATCATATACGTGGGTGCTGGAATTTTTGTCACTCTTATTGTAAAGTTCTCAGATATAGGAGTGCCGGAAATACTCCAAACTCGAGAGAGCACGTGATAGGTTGATATGGAATGTGTTTTAGGCTTTGCTTTATCTTTACTGTTCCTTCTGTTTTTAGTTTGTGTAATAATTTTGTTGCGGTTTCTTTAATGGAAATGGACAAGGAGCTTGTTGTTTTAAAGAAAAGGTTCCTAATAATCCTCTGGTAGAGCATGTGATACATTGTTAACAAACTTTTTTTGCAGAACATTTTTTAAAATCTACCACAAAATTTACAATATGTACAGATCAACCAAAAATGAATTATATTGTACAAAGCAAAGTTTGTTGAAAGCATTATAGCACAATGGTAGGCTGACTGACTCCACAGATTTAAGTCCACCGAAAGATAAAATGTGGTCACATCAGAAGCTTTGTAATGACCTAGTTGAGCATACGTGGAAGTGGTTTTCTTTTTTATGTTTCAATCATATATCTTCATGTTTTATTTGGATTGGTTTATGTGTTTCTTGTGCAGATTTCATTCATATTTGAATTTTTTGAAAATTATGACTTTGAAATATTGTTGAATTTGCATGGATAGAAATATACTCCCTCTGTCCGGAAATACTTGCCGGAGAAATGGATTTATCTAGACGTATTTTAGTTTTAGATACATCCATTTTGATGCATTTTTGCGACAAGTAACTCCGGACGGAGGGAGTAGAAGTTTGAATTGTTAGTGTGTGCCAACCAAACATTCAATGTGCTTTGGTCGATTGAAACTTCAATAAATGGTCTTTGATAAGCTTTAATACGACATGGAAGGAAACTTTAGAACAATATATGAACTTAATGGATTGGTCTATTGCATGTTTAATGTTTGTGATATATCTGTGATTTCAACACTTATGTTTGGTATTTGTCTGTTCTGCGTATCAGCATAGTTAGGTATTTTCCGGTTGCTTTGAGATGTGCTTTCGGCAAGATGATGGCCTGCTCCATTATTTTTCCTCCACAAGAAGGCATTTATGTCGTACGTCACCGCCTCCGCGGACATGTCACTGCTGTCCTGCCCGACTGACCACTGATCGTCGATGGCGTGGATCCCTGAGCTCACCGGCGGTGAGGCAACGCAGAGGCAGAGGAGCTCCAGCTGTCCCAACACTGGGGGCGTCGGCGCTGCCCTGCGCCTGGGCCTGGGCGGTTAAGCCAGCGGCTAACGAGGCCACTCTCTCGGTAGGGAGAAACGGGCCAAGGCTTACATAGAAAAGCAGCCCATCAGTTTGTTCTGCATTGTAATCGAGGGAGGGGGTATTTCTCAAAAAAAAAATCGAGGGAGGGAGGTCTCTCTCTCTCTATATATGGGAAAAATATAGAAGGCAGGGCGACATAATCATTCCGTTGTTCCGAAAGTTTACACCCTGCTTTCCTTTTCTTTTTGGATGTGCATAAGCTTCTTTGATCTTTATACTAAAACTGGCCATGATTTCGGTTGTTGTACCATTACCTTTGGAACGGTACACGAAAAGGTGTTCAGTGTTGGTGAAGAATGAATGGGAAGCTGCCTCTCCGGCTTGATTATGCAATGCTTTACCCATCATTTCTCGTCAGAGGAAAAAAGAGAAAAACGGTTAACTTGTACTTATTCCCATATGCATGTCTAGACTGGCTGCGGACTACGTACATATCAACCTGGGTGTGTTTTCAGACACGACACGCGCACACGGACGTGGTATCCTACCACTACCACTCTACCAGTACCAGGCAATTCCGTTCCACTGTAGAGCTGTAGAAAAGCAGCAGCGGCAGTAGTAGTGCACAGTGTCAATTGCGTTCGTGGCTGTGGGCTCGTGGCAGGTCAGCTTTACCTAAAAGGCTAAAGCAGCTCGTGTGGTGTGGTTAAATGGCCGCCAGACACGGCGGTCTAGCTCATGAGTGAATTATCACATCTGTTCTTGTCCCCAGAACCACAATGGTTGGGGTAAAAAGAAAAAAAGATATGAGGCCAACTTCACTGCGTGATCCCAAACGGACGTTCGTTTTATCCTTTTTTTGTCTCTTTGATAGGGATTTGGGGTCGTGTCCGGGCCTGTCTTGGGATGCGGTGGCCGTGCGCCCATCGCGCGGACGCATCCTTTTGCCTCATCCTATCCGCGTCTATTTTAAAAAAAAGGACGTTTCAAATGCCAAGTTCCAGTTCACGATCCCAGTTCATCACGCCGGCAACAAAGCCAGCGGCCTACACGACCATCGCCGGCAATACAGCCAGCGGCCGGCAACACAGCCAGCCTCCAAAATGAATAGTTGTCCTCGCCGGCAACACAGCCAGCGACCGGCAACACAGCCGGCCTCCAAAGTGAATGTTTTTTTGCTGGCACACTGCCAGCGACCCAGCGGGCGGGCGGCACCCATGCCAGCCTCCAAAAAGAACGGCCACACCGATCGGACGACCTAGTTCAGGCCTTCGGCGTCGAGCATCTCCTTCTGCTTGGTCTCGAACCAGGCCCTCGTCTTGTCGCTCATCTTTGACAAGTCCACACTCATGATCGCAAGGGCCACCTCCTTCGCTTTGGTGGCGGCATTGGTGGCCTCGATGTCGAGCTGCCTCTGCCTGGCCTTGACGTCGTCGGCCTCGATGTCGAGCTGCCTTTGCCGGGCGGCCTCTTCCATGTCGAGCTGCCTTTGCCGGGCCGCCTCCTCCATGTCTATCTTCCTCTTCTTGGCCGCCTCCTTCATCTCAAGCTTCTGTCTTTGGAGGTCTAGGTATTGCTTCATTTGCTCGTCCTTGCTTTGCCGCTTCTTCTAGTCCCTCACATCCTTATGTGACATCATGCCATGCAAAGTCTCATGCAAGGCCATGGTTGAGGCGTCACGTATGCCGTCCACCTTGGAGTTGGTCTTGCCCCTCGGCCTCTTCAACACCTCGCCATCCCCATCTCCGGCGAACTTGGCCGTTTTCTTGCCTCTCTTCCTTTGAAGTTCACGGTATTGATCCTTGAACTTAGGGCAATTGTTGATGAGCGTTCAACAATGCGTAAGAATGAATGGCTTGTCATTGTGCCGGGCCTTGAATGCATCCAAAGATTGAAATGCCTACACCACATGATCAACAACAAGTGAACATGCAAACATATACACGGCCGAAGTATCATGGCCGTAGCAAGGAAAGGGCTAGAAAGAGAAGAGCATACCATGTCCCCAACGCCGAGACCACTCACGGGCCGTGCTTCAACGCTCTCAAATGCGGCACAATACTTGTTGCACTCTTGTTGGATGAACAACCATCTTTTTTGAATCGAACCGATGCCACGGTTGCTTGTAATTTGGTAGGGCTCAAACATCTTCCTTTCATGAAATGTTTTGTGGACTCTCGTCCAAAAAACAATGCCCTTTTGTTGCACGCCGGTCCTTGGATCTTGGCTAATCTCCATCCAACATTGACAAATCAACTTGTCCTCATCTTGTGTATATGAACCGGTGCGAATGCTCTTCCGCTTCTTTTGTGCTTCCGCTCTTTGGGTGAGCTCGTCTATGAACAATGGAGCGCCACTAATATCAACATCATTGGCTTCATCTTCATCTTCACCTTCGACATAGATGTCGTCGTCTTCATGCCACGAATCACCATGGTCGTAGTCAGCACGGTCGTCGGCCTCCTCATCGGGCACGTACTGGGCGCGGCCATCCTGACTTTGGGTCTCCTCGGGGTCGTAGGCACGGCCATGCCCACCCTGGAAGATCACGTCCTCCATGTACTGGTTGTAGAAGGGGTCGTCCACCGTCGGCGTTGAGGTTGGCATTCCGTCAAACAACACGCGGGGGGCCAGCATGGTGCCCGCGAACGGTGCACGCGCCTGCTTTCTTTGCATCTCGACGGACGGCCGCCCGCCGCTGCTGGACCCAGGCGTGACGTTGAGGTCGATGACGGCCGCGGGGCGTGGTGTGGACGGCGCGAACAAGCCCACGTCCGGCGACGCCGAGAAACGGGTCTGGCCGTCGTGCCTGGGCGGAGGAAAGCCGGGCGACATGGGCGCGGCGCGCGACGTCGGCGACTGGCAGTGCGTAGGCCGGGCGACCGACGAGCCTGTGCTCGCCGGGCTGACGGCCGCTGCATGGAACCCTGTCGGACGGCCCATGCCAAGCATGAGGATGGCGTGCGCTTTGTTGACGAGGTCATCCTTCTCGTCGGCAGCGGCCTTGCGCCGCGTGGCCTCAAGCTCCTCGCGCTGGGCGGCGAACTTGGCCGCGGCGGCATTGATCTTGACGGCCACTCTCTGTTCCCTCCTCTTCGCCGATTCCGCGTCCAACTTGGCGATCTCCTCCGGCGTGCACTCCGACCGCGGCTTCCTTGGCGCCTTCTTCTTCACCTTTGCGGTCGGGTCGACGGCCAGGCCGCCGGAACTCGGCGGGGCGTCGGCCATGGTCGGAGGAGAGAGGGGGCGGCGGGAGGGACGTGGGAGGGTTTGGGGGAAATGGCGCCAAATGGGCGTGGTGGTGGTGGGGGGGTTGGTTTCTCCCACCGACAGGCGGGCTAGGGGAGGATAAGCGCGCGTGTCCCGCCCGTCCGCGCGCTATCCGTTTCACCCCAAAACCGGCGCAACTTTGGGCCGGGGATGGGTCGAAAGCGGACAAAAGTCCGTTTACGCCCGCGCGCTGGGCCATCTCGTTTGTCCCTTTTATTCCAAACAGACGGAGACGGACAGAATAAGGTCGCGCGGTGGAGTTGGCCTGAGGCGGCTGTCATTTCTCCATCTGTGTCATTGCTGCTGAGTTGATCCGCGCCTTGGAGCTTCGGGCGCGATCTGCATTCTGCACGGTACGCTGATGTGCATGTACGGCGCACGATGTAAGGAGCCGGCTCCGCTTTCTGCACCGATAAATGCTGAACGGACAGCAGGTAGTTGCTTTGGTTGCACCGTGTACGGTCACGCCGCTTCAGTCGGTCTTGATCCGTGAATGGTCACGGCAGGCTGCCTTGGCACGTACTCGCTGTCGCCCCCAACGGGTCCAGGTGTGGTGTGGGCAGCAATAACTTCAGCTCCACCGGCTGATACCCGGGCTTTCAGTGCGACTCTGTCGGAGAGCAGTTGTTGAAGGTACACTACACACCGAGGTGGGGAGAGGAGAGGACCACTAGCACTGGGCAGGATGAAGATGGAAGAAGACGGCGCATGGTCCACGGCCCGTGATCGAGTGTCAGGAGGCGATCAGGTCGGCCATCGGTCTCAGAACGTTCAGACAAGTCCCGTGCCGTGCCGGCGCCGCCATGAGGACACCTTACGGACCACGGAATATGTTGGGCCGGAGACGCCGCCGGCCGAGAGGTCCTCTGGCCACGGGCGCACCGCACGCGCTCGAGTGGCAACAAATCTGCTGCGGGAATCTGATCCGGGTCGCCGGAAACTCGCCCGGCGCTGGTTCACGGATCTTGGCCGGCGGCGGCAGAGACCAGCGACCAGGCCAGGCATAAGTCCGTGTCACGTACTACTACAGTAGTCCCACTACACGCATGCGTACGTTGTGATTGGTACTACTGCTTGGTTGCTTTGCTTGCCTGCCTGTGAACTGGATGCACACGGATCTGATGCAGTGCAATGGCCGGCGACACCGTGGACCCAGAGCGTTTAGAACATCTCCAGCCGCGTCCTCGACAGGTCCTTTTCAGGTGATTTTTTTGCGCTGACGCCCAAAAATCGGTCCGGTCGCGTCTTCAGAAATCCATTTTTCGCCGGTTTGAACCGAAATTGACGCCGGCGGATCCAGACTGAACCCGACGTACTGGGGGACGTCTGGGGGTGCCGGAGCGAGCGTTTTTGGCACGAAAGAAGATGGGCCCGCCGAGTCCGCGAGACGCCGCTTCGTCGCCCTCATCGCCTTGGTCCCGTAGGAATCAATGCGAAGGCTGCCGCGCCGGTCAGCCTCCATTGATGCCTCACGGGCGGCGTAGTGAAGGCGCCGCGACGCGCATCCCGCCCTCTCCCGCCACGCGTCGCCCGGCATGCAGCCCGTCGCCGCCCCAGCTGCGGCTATGAAAGGCGACCTCCCCGCCGGTGGACGCCACAACTCTCATTCCCCCCTCTCCGGCGCAGAAAGCAACACTCTCCCCTCTTTCCACCGACGAACAGATGACCGAGAGGTTCCCAGGCGACAGCGCGGCGGCGAACGGTTTCGGATGCCGCCACCTTCAAGAGCTGGAGGCGCGCCTGCTCTACGAGGCCGAGTTCCCGGCGCCCCCGGACATGCGAGTGCCGGGGGCGTGGAGGCTGAGTGCCGGTGGCGTCCCGGTGCCACTGGTGCCCGAAGAGGCGGCGCGGCGGGCCGAGATCGGCCGCATCCGCTCGTCCCTGACGGAGGAGCAGTGGAACGAGCCGCGCTACGCCGTCGACAGCCACTGATGTCTACTACGCAACCTTCTTCTTGTAGACGTTGTTGGGCCTCCAAGTGCAGAGGTTTGTAGGATAGTAGCAAATTTCCCTCAAGTGGATGACCTAAGGTTTATCAATCTGTGGGAGGCGTAGGTTGAAGATGATCTCTCTCAAACAACCCTGCAACCAAATAACAAAGAGTCTCCCGTGTCTCCAACACACCCAATACAATGGTAAATTGTATAGGTGCACTAGTTCGGCTAAGAGATGGTGATACAAGTGCAATATGGATGGTAGATATAGGTTTTTGTAATCTAAAAATATAAAAACAGCAAGGTAACTAATGATAAAAGTGAGCACAAACGGTATTGCAATGTGTTGAAACAAGGCCTATGGTTCATACTTTCACTAGTGCAAATTCTCTCAACAATAATAACATACTTGGATCATATAACTATCCCTCAACATGTAACAAAGAGTCACTCCAAGTGGAGAACAAACGAAGAGATTATGGTAGGGTATGAAACCACCTCAAAGTAATCCTTTCTGATCGATCTATTCAAGAGTCCGTAGTAAAATAATACGAAGCTATTCTTTTTGTTCGATCTATCATAGAGTTCGTACTATAATAACACCTTAAGACACAAATCAACCAAAACCTTAATGTCACCTAGATACTCCAATGTCACCTTAAGTATCCGTGAGTATGATTATACGATATGCATCACACAATCTCAGATTCATCTATTCAACCAACATAAAGAACTTCAAAGAGTGCCCAAAAGTTTCTACCGGGAGTCAAGAAAAGAACATGTGCCAACCCCTATGCATAAGTTCACGAGGTCACGGAACTCGCAAGTTGATCACCAAAACATACATCAAGTGGATCACATGATATCCCATTGTCACTATAGATAAGCACGTGCAAGACATACATCAAGTGTTCTCTAATCCTTAAAGACTCAATCCGATAAAATAACTTCAAATGGAAAACTCAATCCATTACAAGAAAGTAGAGGGGGAGAAACTGATGCGGAGCATCCTACTATCATCCCCATCTACACTACGACGAGACCTCGACCTCGAGCATACACCATTGGACACAAGGTGAACTCATTCCTAAGTCTTTTCCCTTTCCATTCTTCCGAGACATGGTTGCTACCTAATGCAAAGACACTACATGTGCTCAGGAACCAAGGACGCAAGGAGAAGGAACATGAAGCATCAAGACTTGTGCATAGTTTCTGCCAGGCCCGGACCTTCCAGCCACAGCCCGGAACCTCCGGCCCCCGGACCTTCCGGCCAGCCCGGAACCTCCGATCCTCGCCACTCCAGACGATGTCCGGGCGTGCCAACTCTCTGATCAGCCCCGAACCTTGCCCGGACCTTCCGGCCCCCGGACTCCAGCACCGCTCGCGCCGTGCCAACTCTCGGCTAACACCGGAACCCGCCCGGAACTTCCGGAGCCCGGACCTTCCGTCCCTGCCCGGAACTTCCGGCCTGCCTGCGCGCAGAGTCTCTTGGCCGAGGCCCATGTACCTGTTTTGCCCCTCACTTACCCCTTCATGGCCCTAGACTATATATACTCCCCCACCCCCACCATTTTAGGGTTAGCAAAGGTTTAGCTCATGTTTGTGTGAGAGCTTTGCTCATCCACTTGGTTACCTTCTCCATGGAGACTCGAGCCTCCACCGAAGAAGATCCCCCAAGCGGATTCAAGACCCGTTTTAGGGAAGAACTCAAGACCTCCTCACGGAGAAGACCGGCTACCCTTGTATCGTCCTTAGTTGTCCGTGGATCGTGTATCTTTCCTTATGTACTCGAGGATCTAGCACATGTGTGACTTATTCGTGTTGGTTTAGTGTTTCCTCTTATGATTCCCCTTGTGTTTTCCCTCTTTCCCCCCTCGTGTTCCTCGTGTTCTTCGCGGGATCCGCTCCTTTCGTGAAAGATCAGCCGATTAGGGTTCTACCCTACATCATCTTGGTATCAGAGCCACGTTGATCATGATTTCAGAGCCTCCCCTCTTTGTTTTCTAGCCTAATTTTGTTGTGTTCTTCCCCAATTTTGAAAATCCCCACCAAAAATAGCCCCAATTTTTTTTGTGATTTGTTGGTTTGGATGATGTTTTGTTGATTTTGATCCATGGATTTGCTTGGTTTCAAGTGGATCTAGCATCTCCCCAAGTTTTCCCACTTTCCATCCACGAAATCGTCTCAATTTTGCCTCGGGAAATCGAGTTTTCTGCCCCCGTTCTCAGATCTGGAATTTAGGGTTCGTCCCAGAAGAAATTCCACGACCCCCGGAACTTCCGGACTCCCCCGAAACTTTCGTCCCAGCCCCGGAACTTCCGGGATAAGCAGAAAGTTTACCCCAAAAAACCCTAGACTCCCGCACTTTTTACGCGACCCCCGGAACTTCCGGCCCTAGGCCCGGAACTTCCGGCCTAACCCGAAACATTACACAGAATTTCAGCATCACCCTCCTTCACCGTTTTCATCACAACTTTTCACTCCAAACTCCGATTTGAGTGTTCTTTGGCTCGTTTTGAAGCTATCAGCGTGCCCGAGGAGCTCACCTTGGTTTCACCACCTTTTGACACCATAAAATATTTGGAATTTTGGCATCTTTGCCTAGGCCTTCCACCATATCATCCGCTACACCACCACCGACTTTCGCAACCTAACCAATTTTGTTCCCCATCGCATTAGTGGTTGCTTGAGGAGTGATTTGAGTTTCCTAAGGTGTATAGGCTACTTAGGGACGGTTGCGTCTTCATCAACCACCACCACCACTTCCGCATAGGATTGACCACTATACACTTCCGCCACCGCAACTTAACCCAATTTTGTTTGTGTTGTGAGTTGTGTCTCCTAATGTGCTTCGGCTACTTAGTGACCGTGCTTCTAACTCTAACACTGTGTATAGTACACCACCTTACCCTCCATTTCCACATTGCGTACTCCACAACCCATCATTGACATTCCGCAATTCCATTGAGCTTCCACAAAACCACCACCATATCCCGCTACCACCATTTGACATTTTACATTTGAGATTTTGAGTTCATGGTTTTTCTGTTTCCTAAGGTGTGTCGGCTACTTAGGGACGAGTATCCATCATCTTGGTATCTCCATCAAGATCACCGCCACTCATCATCGCCACGGACGGTAACCTCCATATCATCTTGGTATCGTGATATCCCCCCTTTGTGTATTCCCTTGCCATTGCATTGATAACCCCTAGCCCATTTTGCGTCACTTGCCTATCAAGACTAGACATTTGAGTATTGCCGGCAACGTTACTTGTGCACATTAGTGATCTACACCATACATTGCATACATACCTTACCATATCGGTATCATCTTGGTATCATATCATCCTTCGTGCCTCAAGTTTGTTCCCGCATATACACAATAGCTATGTTGGTTTGTGCATTGTGCAAAAGTGGCCATACAAAAAAGAATAAAGCTTTTAAGCAAAGAAAAAGAGTGAACAAAGATCTTGTAAGCAAGTGCCATAGCATCATACCACATTGTCATATAAGATCATCTTGGATCATAACACCAGGAGCCATACATACATAGCATACTTGGGATAGAAAGTTCATACATTTTGCATCTTATAGGTTGTGCACAAGTGTCGTATCCGCCTTTTGAGCAATCGTGCTAGCGTCTCTCTTGAGTTGTGCAACACGAGCGTTTTCCGTGGATTCCACATTTTGTGCTCATCCTTGGTTGCACTACCCCATTTATCTATCCGTGTGTGTGTTTCCGTGTGCCACATATTGCTATTGGTCTACTTGTTTCACTTGCAAATCTGTGAATCTTTTTCAACATTATTGACTCTTGCTAACATTTTACATCAAATTTTTGTGCCACTATCCTCACCGAGCTCCACCATAAGCCTTATTTGTGTAGGTGTGAGAAACCGACAAGAATTGGTACCAATTGTGCTATTTCCTTGTCCACATTGGAGTGATCATTGATCCACTTTCAACTTCGATCAAGGTACATTTGGTATTCGTTCTTCTCTTTCTACCACTCACATTTTTCTCTTGGAGTGATGGATAGGCAAGGCATTTCATCTCCGGTCTTCCACAACAACGACGGCGTGAACAACTACATCACCAAAGCGTCAATCTTCGATCTACAATGACAAATGCAAGGCGCACAATTAAGATTGAGAGAGCGCATCGAGAACCTCTCCATTGACATTCGCCACTCCGAAGCAAGGAAAAGGGACTACATCGACAACAAGCTTTCCGCACAAATGGAGGAGCAAGACGCAAGGATGGAGGAGATTCGGACCTTGTTGATCAACCGTTCTTCCCCTTCATCATCCTCAAGGCGACGACGTTCAAGTCACAAGTCTTCAGAGCACAAAAATGATGCAAGCGCAAGTCGTCCACGTCCACATCTCCATGGCGACCACCATCACGTTCGTGATCCACCTCGTCATGAAGGGCAAGTCACCTCCAAGCAACATGTGCACGACGACGACGAACGACATCTACTACGAGCTCAAGTGCGACAACGCCACCATCAACATGAAGATGCTCGAGATGCGCCTACCTACAAGTCCCAACAAGCCCTACTTCACGCCAAGTCCAAACTTCATGACCACAAGAGAAGACCGCGAGACAAGCACCACCAAGAGCACGCTACGGCTACAACAACCACTTCGGCATCTTCGCCAAGTGCTATCAAGGCATCTTCACCTTCGGACGTACGACATCTTCGCCTACTTCCCGTGAGTTCGCCCACATCGACATCTTTAACAACGAGGCGACCACCTACGAGCGAGGGCGACACTTCCATCTTCGGAATCCCCTCAAGGAAGATGGCCGAGCATGGGACATTCCCTTCGGTCATGGAGACGAGCTACGAGGTGCCACATCATATGGGCCTCCAACAACAAGACGAAGACAAGACGGTCGAGCTAGGGCCATCCCCTTCGACAATGGCGACAATCACGAACCTCTTCAACAACATGAAGACGGCGCCCATATTGGACTCATACTCCGAGTCAAGCTACGAGACCGCACATGAGACTCATCTTTGGTCTTAGAGGAGAGTGATGATGTGCCATCTTCGGCATTCATCCATGGCTACGACTACGACATGATTGAGCATGGAGACATTTGCACCTACATCTCTTCCGACACCCACATATGACGAGATGCCCCAATTGCCATGTGAGGAGAGCCACCACCACATGAGTGACATGAGTGACTCCACCCTACATGACATTGAGAGCATTTCCTATAAGAGGATGAGTGTGACCACCACTAGCCCCATACTTGAGAGGATGCCACACATCCTATGTGAGGTTGAGAGCCATTTGAGTGACTACACCAACCATATGAGTGAGAGCATCCAAGAGGGAGTGAGTGAGCCTCAACACTTAGTGAGTGAGGTAGTTGAGACAGCATGTGAGGCCACTATGATTTCTAACAACTTAACCTCCACTCAGAGTGTGTTTTCTTTGGTGCTAGGTCTCCTACATGACGACATGTCTATCCTCGACGAGTCCATACCTCCAATGGAGATGACGATGGCCATGGTGGAATAAGATGCACCCCCCACATGGTTCCATCAAGATGAAGATGGCCACGACTCGGTCTTCAACACCT
Organism: Triticum urartu; assembly: GCF_003073215.2. Classification (NCBI taxonomy): domain Eukaryota; kingdom Viridiplantae; phylum Streptophyta; class Magnoliopsida; order Poales; family Poaceae; genus Triticum; species Triticum urartu. The sequence goes on from NC_053024.1 coordinate 544,978,339, forward strand.
CACCTACAACACATGCGCGATGCTCCAAAGGTAACATAGGTGATGGTGTTTCTCTTGTCCCACTAGTGGACTATCTCACTAATGATTGCTTGCATAATGTTGACCCACCTATTCCCATGCTTCATACTAGTGCGAATTCTTCATGTCATGACTTACCTATTTATGATGAATATGATGATGATCATGTTGATTTGCCTAGTTGTGATGCTATGCTCCATAGGATATCATGTGAAAATTCTATTGGTCACATCATGTTTGCCAATCCTTTAAACTTGTCATATGCTATGAGTGAGATCTCACATATTGCATCATTTCAATCTCAACATAGTGACTATGCATGCCCCATTACAATATATCCCATTTGCACTTATGGCATAGATGACGAGATGATGGTCATTGGCTTTTGTTTTTCTTGTGATGATATTGCCATGCTTCCTTTACATGATTTGCGCAATTCATCTACTATGCCATGCCATGATCGCAATGTTCCAAATATGCATTATTTTGGATGTTGTCAATATTCTCCAAGTGATGTTTCCATTAATGCTCATGAGGAGACCCCCATAGTTTCCTCATACATATTAGGAGATTTTGATGCATTCCATACTTGGCATGATTCCCATAATTGCTTGCACCATATGCATTCCACGCATAACAATGCTCTAGATATTTCCCATGACGCATTACATTATTTGAGTCCCCATTATGCTATACGTCACAACAAACCTATCATCATGGATGACATGTTTCTATATCATGCATCTCATTTATTTGAGCATTGGATATTTTGTGCTAACCAACACAAGCATGTGCGCATCATGATGGATGATGTGTACATATATCACGCACACACAATTTTCCCTTTGTCTTTGTTTTGTGTAGGTACTCACGTATACCCGTCAACCTCTCAATCCCAAGAGTTGACGAAAAGAGCTCTTGAGAGCAACGACGATTTGGGATCCCGTGGACTATCCTTACCACCGTTCTCTTCGCGCAACGACTATGCGCATCTATTCTACTTGTCTCTCACACGGCTATGGGCTATATACCGCTTATCGCTTCATGCTCATTTTACCGTGTTCACTTTGCATGCTATGCCTTTGCCATGCAATTGTGACCCTTACTTGCATCTACCCATGATTCATCATTGTGCTACTCCTATGTGTATTTGCATGCTTGGTGGAGATCCTTGTTACTATTGCCATGTTTATCATGTGCCTCATGCTATTGATGCTATTTTGCTCATATCTTGCCTTCATGCTTGTGTTGTGTCTTGTGAATTATTCATGACTACCATTTGCACACATGACATACTTGACATGATTCCTTCTAGTACGTTGCATCTTTGCACTACTAGCTTGCTTGCCTTGATTCATATGATTGCTTGCTTTGTCGCATCACCCATGTTCCATTATTACTTGCTTTCTTGGGTTGATGACGTATATGTTCATGCCTCTCACATGATATATTTTGTTCATTGTCGCTTGTCTCCAATTGTTGCATCTATGATTATTGATCTTGGAGACTTGGACACTTTACTTGTGATGCATGCTTGCTTGATTGCGCCTATTGTATTTGGTTGTTCTCGCGTCATATGCCTCCATACTATGAAATGCTCCCTTGTCCATTCTTATGTCCATACTATGAAATGCTCCCTTGTCCATTCTTATGATGAGCACGATTCATACACTTGTTGGGTATCTTACCACACGAATGATAGGTTTTGCATCTCCGCTAACCTCATTTGTTTTTCCGAGTGTTTGTCATGTTATTTCATTTTAAAGGATTCACAAGGCGATACCGTCATGAGACAATTTGGTCATGCCAAGGCATAAACGATGTGCAACACCAACATTTGCGAGAATCTCCTAAAGGTGAACTCCTTCCCTTTGATCCATCCTCAAATATGCATATTGGATGGGTCACTCTTTCATTGTTGTTTCCTTCTTGTTGTATACATGATACATCTCGCGAATGGAGGAGCGACATGGGAGATTGGCTCTATGGACCTTCAAGTTGAGGAGCGCTCGAACTTATTGGATGCACCTTCGAACCTCCACTCATGCCACGACATCAAGCATTGGTACACCAACACCTCCATATTTGTTGATTGTGCTCACACATGTCATGCTCGATGGACATATCAGACACATGACAAATTTGCATCTTATGCATGGATTGACTCACATTATGATTTCCTTGTTGCATCTTGTATCCCCATGTCATCCATGATATATGAGCTTGTACATCTTCCTAGCAAATTTGTTGTGATCTTTCTTGATGGCATATTCATACATCATGATCATATTGCCTACCATCAATTGCATGATAACTCATTCATGTTGAGCATCCATTGCCATATTCATCCTATTGATAAACCGTCTCACTATGACATCATTTTGCACCGTGGTTGCATTGATCATATTCGCAACACATATGTGTGCACAATGATTGAATTTCCGCCCATGAATGCTTTGCATATCTTTATAGATAATCTTGATAAGCTTCATGCACTTTGTCACAAACAATATTGCCGCATGGACTCTTTCTTACATGATGGACACTTTGTGTGCGCTAACCATTGTATTTCTGAGTGTAGGGTCGAAAGTATGTCTAGAGGGGGGGGGGGTGATTAGACTACTTGACCAAATAAAAACTTAACCTTTTCCCAATTTTAGTTCTTGGCAGATTTTAGCTATTGTAGGACAAGTCAAGCAATCATCACACAATTCAAGCAAGCATGCAAAGAGTATATTGGCAGCGGAAAGTAAAGCATGCAACTTGCAAGAATGTAAAGGGAAGGGTTTGGAGAATTCAAACGCAGTTGGAGACACGGATGTTTTTCCCGTGGTTCGGATAGGTGGTGCTATCCTACATCCACGTTGATGGAGACTTCAACCCACGAAGGGTAACGGTCGCGCGAGTCCACGGAGGGCTCCACCCACGAAGGGTAACAGTTGCGCGAGTCCACGGAGGGCTCCACCCACGAAGGGTCCACGAAGAAGCAACCACCCACAAAGGGTCCATGAAGTAGAAACCTTGTCTATCCCACCATGGCCATCGCCCATGAAGGACTTGCCTCACTAGCGGTAGATCTTCACAAAGTAGGCGATCTCCTTGCCCTTACAAACTCCTTGGTTCAACTCCACAACCTTGTCGGAGGCTCCCAAGTGACACCTAGCCAATCTAGGAGACACCACTCTCCAAGAAGTAACAAATGGTGTGTTGATGATGAACTCCTTGCTCTTGTGCTTCAAATGATAGTCTCCCCAACACTCAATCTCTCTCTCATAGGATTTGGATTTGGTGGAAAGAAGATTTGAGTGGAAAGCAACTTGGGGAAGGCTAGAGATCAAGATTCATGTGGTAGGAATGGAATATCTTGGCCTCAACACATGAGTAGGTGGTTCTCTCTCAGAACATATGAGTTGGAAGTGTAGATGTGTTCTGATGGCTCTCTCCACGAGTGAAGAGGAGGTGGAGGGGTATATATAGCCTCCACACAAATCCAACCGTTACACACAATTTACCAATCTCGGTGGGACCGAATCAACAAACTCGGTCGGACCGAAATAGTAAACCTAGTGACCGTTAGAGATTCGGTGGGACTGACATGCAACTCGGTAGGACCGATATGGTTAGGGTTAGGGCATAACGTAATCTCGGTGAGACCGATTACACAAACTCGGTGAGACCGATTTGGTAATAAGCTAACCAGAGGGTTGGTCAGGCAAACTCGGTGGGACCGATTTGGCTCTTCTCGGTGAGACCGAAATGTTACGAAAAGGAAACAGTGAGTTTACATTGCAATCTCGGTGGGACCGATCCGCTCTTTCAGTGAGACCGAAAAGTTACGAAAAGGAAACAGAGAAATTGCAATCCCATCTCGGTGAGACCGAGATCCCTATCGGTAGAACCAATTTGCTTAGGGTTTGGCAATGGCTATGACAAGTGAAACTCGGTGGCGCCGGGTTGAAAGAATCGGTAGGGCCGAGTTTGGCTTTGGGTTTAGGTCAAATGTGGATATGGGAAAGTAGCTGAGGATTTTGGAGCATATCATTAAGCACATGAAGCAAGAGGCTCATTAAGCAACACCTCATCCCTCCTTGATAGTATTGGCTTTTCCTATGGACTCAATGTGATCTTGGACCACTAAAATGTAAAATGAAGAGTCTTGAGCTTTTGAGCTTGAGCCAATCCTTTGTCCTTAGCATTTTGAGGGTTCCACTTTCACATCCATGCCATGCCAATCATTGAGCTTTCCTGAAATAATCATCTTGGAATAGCATTAGCTCAATGAGCTATATGTTGTTATGAATTACCAAAACCACCTAGGGATAGTTGCACTTTCAATCTCCCCCTTTTTGGTAATTGATGACAACATATAGATCAAAGCTTCGACAAATGATAATAAGCATGAAATATATCGTCGCTTTGAGAAGTATGTGAAGTAAGAGCTCCCCCTAAATTTGTGCATATTTAAAATTTGCTTTGGACTGCAAATGCACAAAGAGTTAGAGTCATGGGTTACTCTTCCATGTCACATACATCTTGGTGGAGCGCTTAAAATGATAAGAATGAAATACATGCACTCATCACCAAGAATAGTGAATGATCACATAAGATAGATAAGATGATAATATTAAGCAAACATTAAGTGTAGCTTATGATCAAACACATGATCATCAATATCTCACGAGCAATGACATAGTATCTCACACAAAAGCAAACAAAGTTCGAAAATCCACCAAATAAAACAAGAGAGAATAAAAGCAACACTCTCTCTCGAAGCCTATGATCTATACATTTTCTCCCCCTTTGGCAACAAGTTACCGAAAAGTTTCTAGAGAATGCATAGTGCTAAGTCGACACTCAGGCTTGATCTTCAGGTAGTGGTGGAGTCCAGAGCACTCCAAGGACGAAGCCTTCTGTAGACGTGGTCGGAGTCGAGGCTGAAGTGGACGCTGGAGCTGGTGGAACTGAGGCTGTAGCTGGTGCAGACGTGGTGGCTCTGGGGTCAGCGACTGGCACTGCAGACGACCTCGGACCTCGTGACACTCTGGCAAAGGCATCAGTTGTAGTCTTGCCTCTCCTCTCCTGCATGTCATCCTGGAGCTGCTCCACTGCAGTCTGAATCTCTGTCACTTTGACATCCAAGTCATAGAACTTTTGTTCCATGATCCTCTCTAAGCTTGCCTGGTTCTGAGTTAGGGTGGCTAGTCCTTGCTCAATCCGCAGGGTGGATGCAATCAAGTAACCAAGCTGCTCTTGTTTGGTTTTCAGGAAATATTCAGATGCCTCCTCTTGAGTAGGCATCTTGGCAGCTTTCTCCTTCCTCGCCTTCTCCTTCTTGCCTTGTGCTTGGGCAGATGATGGCTCATTCTCTGTCATGACCACTTGATTTTCTTCAAAGTCTGGATGGATGGGCAGGTGTTCCTTGTCCAATAAGTATATGCCCGTGCCCATCTTAGAGTTGATGAGCTCCTGAATCTGTGGGGCATATCCACAGCTCCTCTTCTGGTCTGCTGCTGTCCTCTTGATTGTTTCAATCATAAGGCTCGTGACTTTGAATTTCTGTGGCACGTCAAAGATATGAAGCAAGTTGATCGCGTGGCCCCTGATCATCTTGTGATCTCCAGACTTGGGCAATAGGGTGTGCCTAAGAATCCAGTTGATGGTTGGCAGCCCTGACAGAAGATAGTGTACTGAGCCAAACTTGAACGTATCAAGTGCTTCATTTGGAATCTCCTTGTACATGTTTGACATTGAGTTGTGGTCCATCTTCTTCTTGGCATAAATGTCCAAGTCATCGTCATGCTCTTCTGGGGCATTAATCAGCTGAGCCCATTCAGCAATTGTAGACTGGTACCTCGTACCCTCTGACATCCATACAATCCTGCCATCTGGATAGAAATGGGCTGTGGAGTAGAACTGCATGATGAGTTCCTCGTTCCACTTTGTGAGCCTCTGCCCAACAAAGTCCTCTACTCCACATGCCTTGAAGCTGTCCTGCACTCCAGGGTAGTACTCTTCATTGTCCTTGATGTATTGCCAATCAACCGATCTCATATCACAGACAATTGGCTTCTTGTCTAGTAGCACTGTCTCATAAAAGTCTTGCTGCTCCTTGGTGTGAAACTTGTAGTCAACTGCAGTCCTTCTCCTTGAAGCATACGGGTCTGCTTATCTCCACTTCCGAAGCCCTGAATCTCTCCTGAGTTTCATATCCTCAGCCACAGGATGAGCATCGTTGTGGTCTGGGATCTTGGGCTTGAGCTTTCTAAGAACATTCTCTTCTTCTTCTTCTGCAGCTTCAGGCACTGGGGCCTTGTTCTTCTCAGTAGCTGGGATGCTTCTTGTGTTCCTCTTTGGCTTTGGCTTTGGAGCTGGCTTGGCCTTGGAAGCAGCTGCCCCTGTTCTTATGGCATCACCCATCATCTTGGGTGCCTTAGGTGCTGGTGCAGCTACCTCTTCTTCTTCCTCCTCATCTTCCATGATGGAAGCCTTGCCAAGCACTCTGGCTACAGTTTTCTTCACCCTTTCTTTCCTCTTCTTGCCTTCAGCAGCAACTGGCTCAATGGGAGTGGGCTTCTCGGTTGAAGCTCTGGCCTTTGACATAGGCTGCCTGCCTACTGGCCTTTTGATCTTCATCCCTGGTTTTATGCCCTGTGCTGACTCAACTCTCTTGGAAGTTGCTTCCTCTTCTGCCACATAATCCTCATCTTCTGAGTCTGAGGTTCTCCTCTTTCTCTGTCTTGTGGCAGCTTTAGGCAGATTGCTAGGGGTGCTCCTGCTGCCATCATCTGAGGAACTTGAGGGACTAGTGCCCTCACTCATCTGCACCTGCTGCTCTGACAAGTTCTGGCTATCACTTTGGTCTGACATGATGCAAACTCTGACTGCTGACCCTGTGAATAGGTTATAGATGAGATAGAGTGGATGAGCATCACAAAATGCAAAGATTTTTGCAAAAGAATAATTCAAAAACTTAGTTCTAGTTTCCCACTGAAAGCATCTCGGATCTACCGATTTCTAAACTCGGTGATACCGAAGCAGTTTTGGCACCTAAACTAGTGAACTCGGTCAGACCGAGTCACAGTTCGGTGGCACCGAGACTGCTAGGGTTTCACAAAGTTCCAAAATCGGTCACACCGATAAGTAATTCTCGGTCAGACCGAGTCTCACTTGTGCAATGGCATAAGCCAAATCGGTGGGACCGAGTTTTTCAACTCGGTGGGTCCGAGATGGTTTCGGCGGAAACCTAACCCTAAAATTTTCGAATTAAACCTAATCTACGAGTTCATTGACTGGATAGAAGTTTAACAAACGTGGCAAGAATCATGATGATCACAATGTGCTAAGAATCGGATTGGGGAATAGCACAAAGATCGAGTCCATACCCTAGTTCGGCGGAGACTCGCTACGGCGGCAACGGCGGGTTGAATTTCCGTTGACGGCGACATGGAGACCAGCGACTGGAGGCGGCTGGCGGCAGAGGAGATGATCCGGAGACCAAGTTGGCAGAGCAGGCTATCGCGCGGGCGAAGGGGTTCGGAGAAATTTCCAAATTTTTGCCCGTGACTATATATAGCCCGACCCTGTCGGTGTGACCGAGTGGAACAACTCGGTGGCACCGAGATGCAAAACTGTATACAGTTGTTGCAACTCGGTGTGACCGAATGGTTCAAATCGGTTGCACCGAGATCGAAAACCTAGATCAACTTAATGATCTCGGTAGGACCGATGGGGTATCGGTCAGACCGAGAATCATAAAGAGGTTTTGGAAGTTTAAGTCTATGACGAATCGGGGACTCTGAGCGCTCCTCACACAGAGTGGTTCGAATCTGACTTGATCAAATTTTGTGATGTAGCATGAATAGAGTTTGAGACGAGAAAAGCATAGATAGCTAGAGGAGGTTCTTAGGCATTCTTGTCCATCCACTTGGCAAAAGGAAATAAAACCAAACAATCAAAACAACAAGTGGATGTCCTCGAATGAGTAAAATATGCAACCAGCATGCTCACACAATAAGATGGCAAATGAAATATGTGACAAGGCATGCACAACCAATTCTAGCATCTATCAAGCAATTTGCGATGACAAGGTCATCTATATATGAGTATATTGACTTAGGAGTCAAGTGAGAACACTTGATCATAGGTCATACTCATCGTTTAAGCTCAAGTGGGGTTACCACTTTTACATAAAGCATTGTTGTGTTCACATCTTTAGAGTTGCTTTAGCTCAAGTCTTAGAGTAAAGCTCCCCCTAGATGTGATATCCCCCCTAAGAGGGATGAACTAACCTTGGGTTTTTGTCGATGATGACTTCATGTAGATGTTGAAGATGTGGATGCTCAATGTTGATGTAGATCACTTGGAGCTATCCATTTGAGTGAATTGCACTTTCAATACCTACATGGGTTAGTCCCACAAGGAACAAACAAGGATATCCATAGACATAGAGTGATGCACACACAAGATGATGTCCATGAAACTTTTAGGTTACCTTGTCCCTTGTCTTACCAACAAGAGGGTTTGTGACTCCTTGAACTAGTGCAAGATGTGGAAGTTGATTGCACTTGTTCTTGCCAAAATGATAAGAGTGAAGTATGTTGGCGGAGTCACCCTCAAGAACTCTCTAGTTCTTCTTTTGGATCCACACCATCTTGATGGGAATCCTTGGAGTTGTAGTCGTACTTGATGAAGTGGAACTTGAAGTAGTCTTGGGAATCCACTTGACTAAGGTCTTAGGAGCTTCTTCAAATGCATCAATTTCCTCTTGAAGCTTGTCCTTGCCTTTTTGCTTGTAGTCTTGTGGTGGAAGATCATCTTGAGCTTGTGTCCCTTGAAAGAAGTATCATACTTCTCTTGTTGAGGAACAAACTTTGTCTTGGGGTATTGATCTTCTTCCCACTCAACTCCATTGGCATTGAACTTTCGTTCAAAACCAACACCTTGATTCTTCCGGTGCATTCCTTGCTTGCGCACAATTTCCAAATTGCTTACTTCCGGCAAGGCTCTTGTAAACACCTTTCTCTATAATTCCCTTCAATAAGCTATTTTCTTGCTCAAGTGTAACTTGGCTAAGAGAATAATTAGTGGAATCAAGAGAACTACTAGAAGCAACATATTGGATTTAGCATGATCATTGTTACTGCTAGAGGAAGAATCTTTCTTGTTCTTGTTACTAGACTTGACTTGAGGCATGTAAGTGGATAAGAGTAAACGCTTGGCAATGTAAGAAGAACTTTTCTTGCGGAGATCATCATTGATTGCTTTTAAGAACTCATGCTCTTGCTCAAGATTGAGCTTTTCAAAGCGTAATTTCTCATGAGCTCTTAAAAGTTCTCGATGATCTTCGAAGATAGTTTCATGAGCTAACTTAAGAGTGTTTTAGTTCTTTAGTTAGAGCCTCAATCTTCTCCTTATCATTGTCATTCGTTTTATCTTGATTAGCATGATTAATTGGTCTTTCATCATAGTATTCATCACTAGAGTTGTCAACAAGCAAATCATCACCTAACAAAGTCATCTTCATCACTATTGAAATCAACATACTCGGGGTGTGTTACCTTAGGACCTTTGGCCATGAAGCATCTTCCAATTCCTTCATTTGGTGAGTCAAATATGTCGTAGGAGTTGGTTGACACAAGTGCTAGACCGGCAACACCTTCATCTTGAGTATCTTCGGAGTCGGAGTGATAACTTCTCTCGGAGTGGCTGTCGGAGTCGGAGCCGGATACCCATTCACCAACATGAGCTTGATGTCTTCGTTTTGTGTAGCTCCTTGATGATTTTTCCTTCCTTTCCGAATCCTTGCTTCTCCGTGAGTATCTTCGTTCATAACCATCATCTCTACTCCTTCTCTCTCTTGGTGGTGATTCTTTGCTTCTTCTTTTTGGAGAATCTTCTCTTCTCTTGTAGGGAGCCGTACACTCATTGGAATAGTGTCCGGGTCTTCCACAACTGTAGCAGTTTCGCTCTCGACTAGAAGATCTTTTGTCATTGTAGGACCTTGACTTGAAGCTTCTATCTTTGCTTCTACTCTTGTAGAACTTGTTGAAGTTCTTCACCATTAAGCTCAATTCTTCATTGAAGTTTTGTTTCTCACTTGATGATGTAGGGGCTTCACATGAGGCTTTGTAGGCACCACTTGATTTGTTGTGAAGTTCCCCTTTATCCTTAAGTGACATCTCATGAGCAACAATTCTTCCAATCACCTCCGTTGGCTTGAGATCTTTGTAATTGGGCATCATTTGGATCAATGTGCACACGATATCATATTTTCCATCCAAGGCTCTTAGAATCTTCTTGGTGATGAATCTATTAGTCATCTCTTCACTTCCTAAGCCGGCAATCTCATTTGTGATGAGAGCAAGCCTAGAGTACATTTCAGCGACACCTTCACCATCCTTCATTTTGAACTTGTCAAGTTGACTTTGAAGCACATCCAACTTGGATTCCTTGACGGAGTCGGTACCTTCGTGCATATCAATCAAAGTGTCCCAAATTTCCTTTGCATTCTCAAGACGGCTGATTTTGTTGAATTCTTCGGGGCACAATCCGTTGAAGAGAATATCACAAGCTTGAGCATTGTATTGCAACATCTTCAACTCATCCGCGGTAGCTTCACGGTTTGGTTCTTTCCCATCAAAGAAGTCACCTTGCAAACCAACACACACAATAGCCCAAACTGCGGGGTTATGTCCAAGAATATGCATTTTCATTTTATGCTTCCAACTAGCAAAATTAGTACCATCAAAGTAAGGACCTCTACGGTGATAATTTCCCACGCTAGACGCCATACTCTCCTAGGTTGTGAAACCAAGGCTATGACCACCAAAAGCTATGGAGATCAAAGCAAATGGAGACCAAAGCTCTGATACCACTTGTAGGATCGAAAGTATGTCTAGAGGGGGGGGGGTGATTAGACTACTTGACCAAATAAAAACTTAACCTTTTCCCAATTTTAGTTCTTGGCAGATTTTAGCTATTGTAGGACAAGTCAAGCAATCATCACACAATTCAAGCAAGCATGCAAAGAGTATATTGGCAGCGGAAAGTAAAGCATGCAACTTGCAAGAATGTAAAGGGAAGGGTTTGGAGAATTCAAACGCAGTTGGAGACATGGATGTTTTTCCCGTGGTTCGGATAGGTGGTGCTATCCTACATCCACGTTGATGGAGACTTCAACCCACGAAGGGTAACGGTCGCGCGAGTCCACGGAGGGCTCCACCCACGAAGGGTAACGGTTGCGCGAGTCCACGGAGGGCTCCACCCACAAAGGGTCCACGAAGAAGCAACCACCCACAAAGGGTCCACGAAGTAGCAACCTTGTCTATCCCACCATGGCCATCGCCCACGAAGGACTTGCCTCACTAGCGGTAGATCTTCACGAAGTAGGCGATCTCCTTGCCCTTACAAACTCCTTGGTTCAACTCCACAACCTTGTCGGAGGCTCCCAAGTGACACCTAGCCAATCTAGGAGACACCACTCTCCAAGAAGTAACAAATGGTGTGTTGATGATGAACTCCTTGCTCTTGTGCTTCAAATGATAGTCTCCCCAACACTCAACTCTCTCTCATAGGATTTGGATTTTGTGGAAAGAAGATTTGAGTGGAAAGCAACTTGGGGAAGGCTAGAGATCAAGATTCATATGGTAGGAATGGAATATCTTGGTCTCAACACATGAGTAGGTGGTTCTCTCTCAGAACATATGAGTTGGAATTGTGTATGTGTTCTGATGGCTCTCTCCACGAATGAAGAGGAGGTGGAGGGGTATATATAGCCTCCACACAAAATCCAACCGTCACACACAATTCTCCAATCTCGGTGGGACCGAATCAACAAACTCGGTCGGACCGAAAAGGTAAACCTAGTGACCGTTAGAGATTTTCGGTGGGACTGACATGCAACTCGGTAGGACCGATATGGTTAGGGTTTGGGCATAACGTAATCTCGGTGAGACCGATTACACAAACTCGGTGAGACCGAGTTTGGTAATAAGCTAACCAGAGAGTTGGTCAGGTAAACTCGGTGGGACCGATTTGCTCTTTCGGTGAGACCGAAAAGTTACAAAAAGGAAACGGAGAGTTTAACTGCAATCTCGGTGGGACCGATTCACTCTTTCGGTGAGACCGAAAAGTTACGAAAGGGAAACAGAGAGTTTGCAATCCCATCTCGGTGAGACCGATATCCCTATCGGTAGAACCGAATTGCTAGGGTTTGGCAGTGGCTTATGACAAGTGAAACTTGGTGGCGCCAGATAGAAAGAATCGGTAGGACCGAGTTTGGCTTAGGGTTTAGGTCATATGTGGATATGGGAAAGTAGTTGAGGGTTTTGGAGCATATCACTAAGCACATGAAGCAAGAGGCTCATTAAGCAACACCTCATCCCTCCTTGATAGTATTGGCTTTTCCTAAAGACTCAATGTGATCTTGGATCACTAAAATATAAAATGAAGAGTCTTGAGCTTTTGAGCTTGAGCCAATCCTTTGTCCTTAGCATTTTGAGGGTTCCACTTTCACATCCATGCCATGCCAATCATTGAGCTTTCCTGAAATAGTCATCTTGGAATAGCATTAGCTCAATGAGCTATATGTTGTTATGAATTACCAAAACCACCTAGGGATAGTTGCACTTTCACTGAGTGTTGTTTGTATTTGCTATTTTTGCATGTATACCACTCCGGCGACACCTTGGAGTACTTGGATTGCGCAATGTCTTCAACTCCGTCCAACTACAAGTCCATCCACAACAACCATTTCCATGGTGATGAGGATCATGATCCGAGGTCGGATCTTTCCCAAGGGAGGGGAGATGATGCGGAGCATCCTACTATCATCCCCATCTACACTACGATGAGACCTCGACCTCGAGCATACACCATTGGACACAAGGTGAACTCATTCCTAAGTCTTTTCCCTTTCCATTCTTCCGAGACATGGTTGCTACCTAATGCAAAGACACTACATGTGCTCAGGAACCAAGGACGCAAGGAGAAGGAACAGGAAGCATCAAGACTTGTGCAGAGTTTCTGCTAGGCCCGGACCTTCCGGCCACAGCCCGGAACCTCCGGCCCTCGCCACTCCAGACGAAGTCCGGGCGTGCCAACTCTCTAATCAGCCCGGAACTTTGCCCGGACCTTCCGGTCCCTAGACCTTCCGGTCCCCGGACTCCAGCACCGTTTGCGTCGTGCCAACTCTCGGCTTACACCGGAACCCACTCGGAACTTTCGGAGCCCGGACCTTCCGTCCCTGCCCGGAACTTCCGGCCTGCCTGCGCGCAGAGTCTCTGGGCCGAGGCCCATGTACCTATTTCTCCCCTCACTTACCCCTTCATGGCCCTAGACTACATATACTCCTCCACTCCCACCATTTTAGGGTTAGCAAAGGTTTTGCTCATGTTTGTGTGAGAGCTTTGCTCATCCACTTGGTTACCTTCTCCACGGAGACTCGAGCCTCCACCGAAAAAGATCCCCCAAGCGGATTCAAGACCCCTTTTAGGGAAGAACTCAAGACCTCCTTGCGGAGAAGACCGACTACCCTTGTATCATCCTTAGTTGTCCGTGGATCGTGTATCTTTCCTTATGTACTCGAGGATCTAGCACATGTGTGACTTATTCATGTTGGTTTAGTGTTTCCTCTTGTGATTCCCCTTGTGTTTTCCCTCTTTCCCCCCTTGTGTTCCTCGTGTTCTTCGCGGGATCCGCTCCTTTCATGAAAGATCGGCCGATTAGGGTTCTACCCTACATCAGAAACATCATAAGATCCAACTATAACAACAAAGCTCGCGATACATCAAGATCGTATCACCTCAATAACACGAGAGAGAGAGAGATCAAACACATAGCTACTGGTACATACCCTCAGCCCCGAGGGAGAACTACTCCCTCCTCGTCATGGAGAGCACCGGGATGATGAAGATGGCCACCGGAGAGGGATTTCCCCCTCCGATAGGGTGCCGAAACGGGTCTAGATTGGTTTTCGGTGGCTACGGAGGCTTCTGGCGGTGGAACTCCCGATCTATTCTGTTCTCGGATGTTTTTAGGGTATATGGACATATATAGGCGAAAGAAGTCGGCCAGGGGAGCCACGAGGGTGGGGGGGGCGCGTCCAGGGGGTAGGGCGCGCCTCCCTGCCTCGTGCCTCCCTCGAAGCTTCCCTGACGTCTACTCCAAGTCTCTTGGATTGCTTCCGTTCCAGAAATAAGTTCCGTGAAGTGTCAGGTCAATTGGACTCCGTTTGATTTTCCTTTTCTGCGATACTCTAAAACAAGGAAAAAACAGAAACTGGCACTAGGCTCTAGGTTAATAGGTTAGTCCCAAAAATCATATAAAATAGCATATAAATGCATATAAAACATCCAAGGTTGATAATATAATAGCATGGAACAATCAAATATTATAAATACGTTGTAGACGTATCAAGCATCCCCAAGCTTAATTCCTGCTCGTCCTCGAGTAGGTAAATGATAAAAATAGGATTTTTGATGTGGAATGCTACCAAACATATTTCTCTAAGTAATTCTCTTTATTGTGGCATGAATGTTCAGATCCATAAGAGTCAAGACAAAAGTTTAATATTGACATAAAAATAATAATACTTCAAGCATACTAATAAAGCAATCATGTCTCCTCAAAATAACATGGCCAAAGCAAGCTATCCCTACAAAATCATATAGTCTGGCTATGCTCTATCTTCATCACACAAAATATTTAAATCATGGACAACCTCGATGACAAGCCAAGCAATTGTTACATACTTTTGATGTTCTCAAACTTTTTCAATCTTCACTCAATACATGAGTGTGAGCCATGGACATAGCACTATAGGTGGAATAGAATGGTGGTTTGGGAGAAGACAAAAAGGAGAAGATAGTCTCACATCAACTAGGCGTATCAACGGGCTATGGAGATGCCCATCAATAGATATCAATATGAGTGAGTAGGGATTGCCATGAAACGGATGCACTAGAGCTATAAGTGTATGAAAGCTCAAAAAGAAACTAAGTGGGTGTGCATCCAACTTGCTTGCTCATGAAGACCTAGGGCATTTTGAGGAAGCCCGTCATTGGAATATACAAGCCAAGTTCTATAATGAAAAATTCTCACTAGTATATGAAAGTGAAAACATAGGAGACTCTCTATCATGAAGATCATGGTGCTACTTTGAAGCATAAGTGTGGTAAAAGTATAGTAGCATTGCCCCCCTTCTCTCTTTTTCTCTCATTTTTTATTTGGGCCTTTTCTCCTTCTTCTTTTATGGCCTTTTTTCTTTTTTTCTTTTTCGTCTGGAGTCTCATCCCGACTTGTGGGGGAATCATAGTCTCCATCATCCTTTCCTCACATGGGACAATTCTCTAATAATGATGACCATCACACTTTTATTTACTTACAACTCAAGAATTACAACTCAATACTTAGAATAAGATATGACTCTATATGAATGCCTCTGGCGGTGTACCTGGATGTGCAATGACTCATGAGTGACATTTATGAAAGAATTATGAACGGTGGCTTTGCCACAAATACAATGTCAACTGCATGATCATGCATAGCAATGTGACAATGATGAAGCCTGTCATAATAAGGAACGGGGGAAAGTTGCATGGAAATATATCTCGGAATGGCTATGGAAATGCCATAATAGGTAGGTATGGTGGCTGTTTTGAGGAAGGTATATGGTGGGTTTATGGTACCGGCGAAAGTTGCGCGGTACTAGAGAGGCTAGCTGTAACGCCCTCGATGCGGCTATATCTCCTATGTGTCGAAGCACGACCTAGAGGCATAACCGCATTGAAAGAATGTCGCAAGTAAGGCAATCTTCACAACATCCCATGTAATATATATAATAAAAGGGGAAGGTACATAGCTGGCTTACACTCGCCACGTCAAACAAAGTACATAAATAGCATTACATCATCCAATCACTCATGGCCCGACTACGGTGCCAAAATAAAAGATCAACCCAACATGCGACACGGTCCCGATCGCCCCAACTGGGCACCACTACTGATCATCAGGGAAAGACACGTAGTAGCGGCGTGAGTCCTCGTCGAACTCCCACTTGAGCTCAAGCGCGTCATCTGGAACGGAGTCATCAGGCCCTGCATCTGGTTTGGAAGTAATCTGTGAGCCACAGGGACTCAGCAATCTCGCACCCTCGCGATCAAGACTATTTAAGCTTATAGGTAAGGCAAGGTAATATGTGGAGCTGCAGCAAGCGACTAGCATATATGGTGGCTAACCTGTTCGCAAAAGAGAGCGAGAAGAGAAGGAAAAGCGCGAACGAATAACTAGAGAACAACCTGCGGCAAGCATTACTCCAACACCGTGTTCACTTCCCGGACTCCGCCGAGAAGAGACCATCACGGTAACTCACACAGTTGATTCATTTTAATTAAGTTTAGGTTCAAGTTATCTACAACCGGACATTAACAAATTCCCATCTGCCCATAACCGCGGGCACGGCTTTCGAAAGTTCAAATCCCTGCAGGGGAGTCCCAACTTAGCCCATGACAAGCTCTCACGGTCAACGAAGGAATATACCTTCTCCCGAGACATTTCAATCAGACTCGGCATCCCCGTTCTACAGGACAACTCCGACAATGGTAAAACAAGTCCAGCAACACCATCCGATGTGCCGACAAATCCCGATAGGAGCTGCACATATCTCGTTCTCAGGGCACACCGGATAAGCTAAGCGTACGGGAGCCAACGTAACCCAAGTTGCCAAGGTACGGCCCCGCACGGTGCTCTAGGTTGGACCAACGCTTAGAGAAGCACTGGCCCGGGGGTTTAAAATAAAGATGACCCTTGAGTCCGTGAAACCCAAGGGAAAAGGCTAGGTGGCAAATGGTAAAACCAAGGTTGGGCATGGCTGGAGGAGTTTTATTCAAGGCGGACTGTCAAGGGGTTCCCATTATCACCCAACCGCGTAAGGAACGCAAAATCCGGGAACATAACACCGATATGACGGAAACTAGGGCGGCAAGAGTGGAACAAAACACTAGGCGAGAGGACGAGCCTTCCATCCTTTACCAAGTATATAGATGCATTAAGATAACAAGATAAATATAATGATATCCCAACAAGTAAACAATGTTCCAACAAGGAACGATCTCCAATCTTCACCTGCAACTAGCAACGCTATAAGAGGGGCTGAGCAAAGCGGTAACATAGCCAATCAACGGTTTGCGAGGACATGGTGGGTTAGAGGTTTGACATGGCAATTTGGGAGACATGATAAGCAAGTGGTAGGCATCGTAGCATAGGCATAGCAAAAGAGCGAGCATCTAGCAAAGCAAAGATAGAAGTGATTTCGAGGGTATGATCAACTTGCCTGCAAAGTTGTCAGAGTTGACTGGATCCTCGAAAGCAAACTCAACGGGCTCCTCGTTAGCGAACTCGTCTCCCGGGTCTACCCAAACAAGACAAACAAGCAAACGGAACACAATCAACCACGTGCAAACTCAAACAACATGATGCAAACATGGTATGCTATGCGGGATGCGATATGTGATGCATATGCAAGATTTGACAAGGAAAGAATGAACCTGGTCTCAACTTGGAAAACCAAGTGTGCCACTGGAAAGGTGAGATGATTTCGCTTGAAAACGATATAAAGATCACTGGAATCGGAGACATGGTTTGGAAATGGCAAGCAATTCAAATATGGCATCGGTCTGCGATAAACAGCAAGTAGCCATCTAAATGCAACAAGACAAACATGCTACAGCACCCAAACATGGCAACAAAATACATGGCAGGGATCCATTCCTAATGCTTAACAAAAAATGAACACTGAGCTACGGCCAATTCATCCATTAACAGGTTCAAACAAGCATGGCAAAAGTGCAATTGGTAAACATATTTCAGACTTAGTGAAATTAACACTTGTCTGGAATTTCAGATCAGGTAGCACACTTTGGAGCATGAAAACTATATGCTACAGGAACTTAACATGGCAAAGTAAAGCATGGCATGGAGCTACTCAAAGAGCTTAACAAAAATCCCTTGGTTACCTTGAGCCAAAAGGGAACAGAAAATACAATTGCAAGCATGTGAACATGGCAAAAACATAATCAGATCACAGACTTAGTGAAAAACTGGAACATGCAAATCAGATATCAAGTAGGCTTGTTTACGAGCTTGATGCACTCACTACAGAGCATGACATGACAATCTAAGCATACACCCATCAAGAATACACATCATACAAGCTAGAAATGGCAAGAACAATAACATAGCATGCACGGATCAACTACAACATCCTCGGCAAAATCGCTAACAAGTAGACAATCTGCCCAGATTCACGAAATAGCAAAAGTAGAGCTCGATTGACTCAATCTAGGGTGCTCCATAATTGCCAACAAATACATGGATGGATAGATCACTACAATATTAACAAAACGTCCTTACTGATCATCCTCAAAAGAGGCACGGATCACTAGGAAACAACATGAACATATGGCATATTGATATAAATAAACCAAGGACTTAGTGGAATTGCTAAGTCTCTGAAATCAGCATTAACGAATGCTCCACTTTGAAAGCTTGTGCTAGTCACCACACACATCACAAAAATACATGGGTTGCACCTCTGGAAATATGGCAACGCATATAACAAAACTCATGAAGAGCTCAGGGGCATATCATGCACACATTAATCATGGCAAAAATGACAAATGGCTATTTGGAGCAGCAGATCTGACAATTATCTCAAATAGCACTCTTCCAACAGCATTTAGGGCATCAAGATGAACTCAAATGGAAATGATGCAATGAGATGAAATGATGTACTCTCTGAGGCGAACATTTTGATATGCTATATGCCCAAAACGGAGCTAGGGATGCAAAGTTACGGCACAATGAACATGGCATTTTAGTTAGGGTTTCGGGAGAAAGTCAACCGAGGCAAAATTCTCAGATCCAGATCCAGCCCGAAGACACTGTAGCAGCGGCGCGGTTCCCGAGGTTCGACGGGGAGGTCGGCGCCGGAGTGGAAGAAGCTTGCCGGCGCGAGGGGGAGGAGGAGGCCGGAGTGGGCGGGGCGACCCGGGCGGTGCGGCGCGGCCTCCGGCGACATGGGGCGGCGGCGCGGCGAGGAGATCCGGTGCGGGGGCTTGGTGCGGCGCCGGCCGGAGGGAGAGCCGGAGCTCGCCGACGATGGCGTCTGCGGCGGCCGGACGCGAGGGAGGGCCGGGCGGCTCGCCGCGCGGGAGGAACAAGGGAGGCGGCGGGCGGCGCGCCTCTTCGGGCTGGGAGGGCCGGACGCGGGTCCCGCGGGCCCTGGCGGCGGCGGTGAAGTGGGCACCCGGGCGGGCGAATCAGGCGGCGACAAGTGGCGGCGGCGGGATGGAAATGGACATGTCCGTCGGTGAAATTTTTGTCCGGTCGCGAGGAGAGGCAGAGGGTTAGGGTTTCACCCGTGAATTTCGGAGGGGGTTCTATATATAGGCATAGAGGGAGTTAGGAGTGTCCAAATGAGGTGCGGTTTTCGGCCACGCGATCGTGATCGAACGCTCTAGATGATGGAGAGGGTTTAGGTGGGTTTTGGGCCAAATTGGAGGGGTGTTGGGCTGTTGGGTAACGTAGCATAAATTCAAAATTTTCCTACGTGTCACCAAGATCAATCTATGGAGTCATCTAGCAACGAGGGAGGAGTGGATCTACATACCCTTGTAGATCGCGCGCGGAAGCGTTCAAGAGAACGGGGTTGATGGAGTCGTACTCGTCGTGATTCAAATCACCGATGATCCTAGCGCCGAACGGACGGCACCTCCGCGTTCTTCAACACACGTACAGCCCGGTGACGTCTCCCATGCCTTGATCCAGCAAGGAGAGAGGGAGAGGTTGATGGAGATCCAGCAGCACGACGGCGTGGTGGAAGTAGCGGGATTCCAACAGGGCTTCGCTAAGCGCTGCGGGAGGAAGGAGATGTGTCACGGGAGGGAGAGGGAGGCGCCAGGCCTTAGATTGGTTTGCTCCTCCTTTTTCCCCACTATATATAGGCCAAGGGAGAGGGGGAGGCGCAGCCCTTGCCCCTTCCTCCAAGGAAGGGTGCGGCCAAGGGTGGGGAGGAGTCCATCCTCCCCAAGGCACCTCGGAGGTGCCTTCCCCCTTTAGGACTCTCCCCTTTTTTCTCTCTCTTGGCGCATGGGCCTCTTGGGGCTGGTGCCCTTGGCCCATATAGGCCAAGGCACACCCCCTACAGCCCATGTGGCCCCCCGGGGCAGGTGGCCCCACCCGGTGGACCCCCGGGACCCTTCCGGTGGTCCCGGTACAATACCGGTGACCCCGAAACTTGTCCCGATGGCCGAAATAGCACTTCCTATATATAATTCTTTACCTCCGGACCATTCCGGAACTCCTCGTGACGTCCGGGATCTCATCCGGGACTCCGAACAACTTTCGGGTTACCGCATACTAATATCTCTATAACCCTAGCGTCACCGAACCTTAAGTGTGTAGACCCTACGGGTTCGGGAGACATGCAGACATGACCGAAGACGTTCTCCGGTCAATAACCAACAGCGGGATCTGGATACCCATGATGGCTCCCACATGTTCCACGATGTTCTCATCGGATGAACCACGATGTCAAGGACTTAATCAATCCCGTATACAATTCCCTTTGTCTATCGGTATGTTACTTGCCCGAGATTCGATCGTCGGTATCCGATACCTTGTTCAATCTCGTTACCGGCAAGTCTCTTTACTCGTTCCGTAACACATCATCCCGTGATCAACTCCTTGATCACATTGTGCACATATGATGATGTCCTACCGAGTGGGCCCAGAGATACCTCTCCGTTTACACGGAGTGACAAATCCCAGTCTCGATTCGTGCCAACCCAACAGACACTTTCGGAGATACCTGTAATGCACCTTTATAGTCACCCAGTTACGTTGTGACGTTTGATACACCCAAAGCATTCCTACGGTATCCGGGAGTTGCACAATCTCATGGTCTAAGGAAATGATACTTGACATTAGAAAAGCTTTAGCATACGAACTACATCTTGTCTAGGCTTAGGATTGGGTCTTGTCCATCACATCATTCTCCTAATGATGTGATCCCGTTATCAACGACATCCAATGTCCATGGTTAGGAAACCGTAACCATCTATTGATCAACGAGCTAGTCAACTAGAGGCTTACTAGGGACATGGTGTTGTCTATGTATCCACACATGTATCTGAGTTTCCTATCAATACAATTATAGCATGGATAATAAACGATTATCATGAACAAGGAAATATAATAATAACTAATTTATTATTGCCTCTAGGGCATATTTCCAACAAGTCTCCCACTTGCACTAGAGTCAATAATCTAGTTCACATCGCCATGTGATTAACACTCACAGGTCACATCGCCATGTGACTAACACCCAAGAGTTTACTAGAGTCAGTAGTCTAGTTCACATCATTATGTGATTAACACTCAATGAGTTTTAGGTTTGATCATGTTGCTTGTGAGAGAGGTTTTTAGTCAACGGGTCTGAACCTTTCAGATCCGTGTGTGCTTTACAAATCTCTATGTCATCTCCTAGATGTAGCTACCACGTTCCATTTGGAGCTATTCCAAATAATTGTTCTACTTGGAGCTATTCTAAATTGTTGCTCCATTATATGCATCCGGTATCTCTACTCAGAGCTATCCGGATAGGTGTTAAGCTTGCATCGACGTAACTCTTTACGACGAACTCTTTTTACCACCTCCATAACCGAGAAACTTCCTTAGTCCACTAGTTACTAAGGATAACTTTGACCGCCGTCCTGTGATCCATTCTTGGATCACTCTTGTACCCCTTGACTGACTCATGGCAAGGCACACTTCAGGTGCGGTACACAGCATAGCATACTGTAGAGCCTATGTCTTAAGCATAGGGGACGACCTTCGTCTTTTCTCTCTATTCTGCCGTGGTCGAGCTTTAAGTCTTAACTTCATACCTTACAACTCAGGCAAGAACTCCTTCTTTGACTGATCCATCTTGAACACCTTCAAGATCACGTCAAGGTATGTGCTCATTTGAAAGTACCATTAAGCGTTTTGATCTATCCTTATAGATCTTGATGCTCAATGTTCAAGTAGCTTAATCCAGGTTTTCCATTGAAAACACTTTCCAAATAACCCTATATGCTTTCCAGAAATTCTACGTCATTTCTGATCAACAATATGTCAACAACATATACTCATCAGAAATTCTATAGTGCTCCCACTCACTTCTTTGGAAATACAAGTTTCTCATAAACTTTGTATACACCCAAAATCGTTGATCATCTCATCAAAGCATACATTCCAACTCCGAGATGCTTACTCCAGTCCTCAGAAGGATTGCTGGAGCTTTGCATACTTATTAGCATCTTTTCAGGATTGACAAAACCTTTCGGTTGTATCACATACAACCTTTCCTCAAGAAAATCGTCGAGGAAACAATGTTTTGACATCCTATCTGCAAGATTTCATAAATAATGCAGTAATCGCTAATATAATTCCAACAGACTCTTAGCATCGCTACGAGTGAGAAAGTCTCATTGTAGTCAACTTTTTGAACTTGTCGGAAAACATCTTAACGACAAGTCGAGCTTTCTTAATGGTGATACTTACCATCATTGTCCGTCTTCCTTTTAAAATCCATATGTACCTAACAGCCTTACGACCATCAAGTAGTTCTTCCAAAGTCTACACTTTGTTTTCATATATGGATCCTCTCTCGGATTATATGGCCTCAAGCCATTTATCGGAATCCAGGCCCACCATCGCTTCTCCATAGCTCGTAGGTTCATTGTTGTCTAGCAACATGACTTCCAAGACAGGGTTACGTACCACTTTGAAGTAGTATGCATCCTTGTCCTCCCACGAGGTTTGGTAGTGACTTGATCTGAAGTTTCATGATCACTATCATAAGCTTCCACTTCAATTGGTGTAGGTGCCACAGGAACAACTCTTTGTGCCCTGCTATACACTAGTTGAAGCAACGGTTCAATAACCTCATCAAGTCTCCACCGTCCTCCCACTCAATTCTTTCGAGAGAAACTTTTCCTCGAGAAAGGACCCGATTCTAGAAACAATCCCTTATTGCTTTAGGATCTGAGACAGGAGGTATACCCAACTGTTTTGGGTGTCCTATGAAGATGCATTTATCCGCTTTGGGTTCGAGCTTATCAGCCTGAAACTTTTTCACATAAGCGTCGCAGCCCCAAACTTTTAAGAAATGACAGCTTAGGTTTCTCTAAACCATAGTTCATACGGTGTCATATCATCGGAATTACGTGGTGCCCTATTTAAAGTGAATGTGGTTGTCTCTAATGCCTAACCCATAAACTATTGTGGTAATTCGATAAGAGACATCATGGTATGCATCATATCCCATAGGGTGCAGTTATGATGTTCGGACACACCATCACACTATGGTGTTCCAGGCTGTATTAGCTGTGAAACGATTTCCACAATGTTTTAATTCTGTGCCAAACTCGTAATTCAGATATTCATCTCTATGATCATATCATAGATATTTTATCCTCTTGTCACGACGATATTTCAACTTCACACTGAAATTACTTGAACCTTTCAATAATTCAGACTCGTGATTCATCAAGTAAATATACTCAACATCTACTCAAATCATCTGTGAAGTAAAAACATAACGATATCCACTACATGCCTCAGCACTCATTGGATTGCACACATCAAAATGTATTACTTCCAACAGGTTGCTTTCTAGTTCCATTTTACTGAAACCGAGGCTTTCAGTCATCTTGCCCATGTGGTATGATTTGCATGTCTCAAGTGATTCAAAATCAAGTGAGTACAAAACGGTCCATTTGCATGGAGTTTCTTCATGCATATACACCAATAGAAATAGTTCGCATGTCTCAAACTTTTCAAAAACGAGTGAGCCCAAAGATCCATCAACATGGAGCTTCTTCATGCGTTTTATACCGATATGACTTACGTGGCAGTGCCACAAGTAGGTGGTACTATCATTACTATCTTTTGGCATGAACATGTGTATCACTACGATCGAGATTCAATAAACCATTCATTTTAGGCGTAAGACCATTGAGGGTATTATTCAAATAAACAGAGTAACCATTATTCTCCTTAAATGAATAACCGTATTGCGATAGACATAATCCAATCATGTCTATGCTCAACGCAAACACCAATCTCGATGGTAGAGGGAGCGTGCGATGCTTGATCATATCAACATTGGAAATATTTCCAACACATATTGTCAGCTCACCTTTAGCTAGTCTCCGTTTATTCCGTAGCTTTTATTTCGAGTTACTAACACTTAGTAACCGAACCGGTATCTAATACCCTGGTGCTACTAGGAGTACTAGTAAAAGGACACATTAACATAATGTATATCCAATATACTTCTATCGACCTTGCCAGCCTTCTAATCTACCAAGTATCTAGGGTAATTCTGCTCCAGTGGCTGTTCCCTTTATCACAGAAGCACTTAGTCTCGGGTTTGGGTTCAACCTTGGGTTTCTTCTCTAGAGCAGCAGCTGAATTGCCGTTTCACAAAGTATCCCTTCTTGCCCTTGCCCTTCTTGAAACTAGTGGTTTCACCAACCATCAACAATTGATGCTCCTTCTTGATTTCTACTTTCGCGGTGTCAAACATCGCGGATATCTCAAGGATCATCATATATGTCCCTGATATATTATAGTTCATCACGAAGCTCTAGCAGCTTGGTGGTAATGACTTCGGAGAAACATCACTATTTCATCTGGAAGATCAACTCCCACTCGATTCAAGCGATTGTTGTACTCAGACAATCTGAGCACAAGTTCAACAATTGAGCTTTTCTCCTTAGTTTGCAGGTTAAGAAAATCGTCGGAGGTCTTATACCTCTTGACGTGGGCACGAGCCTGAAATTCCAATTTCAGCCCTCAAAACATCTCATATTTTCGTGACGTTTCAAAACGTCTTTGGTGCCTCAACTCTAAACCGTTTAACTGAACTATCATGTAGTTATCAAAACGTGTATGTCAGATGTTCACAACATCCACAGACAACGTTCGAGGTTCAGCACACTGAGCGGTGCATTAAGGACATAAGCCTTCTAAGAAGCAATGAGGACAATCCTCAGTTTACGGACCTAGTCCGCATAATTGCTACTATCAACTTTCAACTAAATTTTCTCTAGGAACATAACTAAACAGTAGAACTATAGCGTGAGCTACGACATAATTTGCAAAATCCTTTTTGACTATGTTCAGGATAATTAAGTTCATCGTATGAACTCCCACTTAGATAGACATCCCTCTAGTCATCTAAGTGATTACATGATCCGAGTGAACTAGGCCGTGTCCGATTAACACGTGAGACGGACTAGACAACGTCGGTGAACATCATCATGTTGATCGTATCTTCCATACGACTCATGCTCGACCTTTCGGTCTCTGTGTTCCGAGGCCATGTCTTCACATGCTAGGCTCGTCAAGTTAACCCTAAGTGTTTTTGCATGTGTAAAACTTCTTACACCCGTTGTATGTGAACGAAAGGATCTATCACACCCGATTAACACGTGGTGCTTCGAAGCGACGAACTGTAGCAACGGTGCACAGTTAGGGGAGAACACTTCTTGAAATTTTAATGAGGGATCATCTTATTTACTACCGTCATACTAAGTAAACAAGATGCATAACATGATAAACATCATATGCAATCAAATAGTGACATGATATGGCCAATATCATGTAGCTCCTTTGATCTTCATCTTGGGGCTCCATGATCATCCTGTCACCGGTATGACACCATGATCTCCATCATCATGATCTCCATCATCGTGTCTTCTTGAAGTTGTCTCGTCATCGACATGCAAGTCATGATTCCCTTGACAAGAACATGATCAATCTCATACATTACATATAACATTCATCACATCCTTTTGGCCATATCACATCACATAGCATACCCTGCAAAAACAAGTTAGACGTCCTCTAATTGTTGTTTGCATGTTTTACGTGGCTGCTATGGGTTTCTAGCAAGAACGTTTCTTACCTACGCAAAGACCACAACGTGATATGCCAATTGCTATTTACCCTTCATAAGGACCCTCTTCATCGAATCCGATCCGACTAAAGTGGGAGAGACAGACACCCGCCAGCCACCTTATGCAACTAGTGCATGTTTGTCGGTGGAACCGGTCTCACGTAAGAGTACGTGTAAGGTTGGTCCGGACCGCTTCATCCCACGATGCCGCCGAATCAAGATAAGACTAGTAACGGCAAGCATATTGAACAAAATCAACGCCCACAACTACTTTGTGTTCTACTCGTGCATAGAATCTACGCAATAGACCTAGCTCATGATGCCACTGTTGGGGAACGTAGCAGAAATTCAAAATTTTCCTACGTGTCACCAAGATCCATCTATGGAGAGACCAGCAACGAGGGGAATGAGAGTGCATCTACATACCCTTGTAGATCGCTAAGCGGAAGCGTTCAAGTGAACGGGGTTGATGGAGTCGTACTCGTCGTGATTCAAATCACCGATGATCAAGTGCAGAACGGACGGCACCTCCGCGTTCAACACACGTACAGCCCGGTGACGTCTCCCATGCCTTGATCCAGCAAGGAGAGAGGGAGAGGTTGATGGAGATCCAGCAGCACGACGGCGTGGTGGAAGTAGCGGGATTCCAACAGGGCTTCGCTAAGCGCTGCGGGAGGAAGGAGATGTGTCACGGGAGGGAGAGGGAGGCGCCAGGCCTTAGATTGGTTTGCTCCTCCTTTTTCCCCACTATATATAGGGCCAAGGGAGAGGGGGAGGCGCAGCCCTTGCCCCTTCCTCCAAGGAAGGGTGCGGCCAAGGGTGGGGAGGAGTCCATCCTCCCCAAGGCACCTCGGAGGTGCCTTCCCCTTTTAGGACTCTCCTCTTTTCCCATCTCTTGGCGCATGGGCCTCTTGGGGCTGGTGCCCTTGGACCATATAGGCCAAGGCACACCCCCTATAGCCCATGTGGCCCCCCGGGGCAGGTGGCCCCACCCGGTGGACCCCCGGGACCCTTCCGGTGGTCCCGGTACAATACCGATGACCCCGAAACTTGTCCCGATGGCCGAAATAGCACTTCCTATATATAATTCTTTACCTCCGGACCATTCCGGAACTCCTCGTGACGTCCGGGATCTCATCCGGGACTCTGAACAACATTCGGGTTACCGCATACTAATATCTCTATAACCCTAGCGTCACCGAACCTTAAGTGTGTAGACCCTACGGGTTCAGGAGACATGCAGACATGACCGAGACGTTCTCCGGTCAA
Organism: Triticum urartu; assembly: GCF_003073215.2. Classification (NCBI taxonomy): domain Eukaryota; kingdom Viridiplantae; phylum Streptophyta; class Magnoliopsida; order Poales; family Poaceae; genus Triticum; species Triticum urartu. The sequence continues at coordinate 545,005,631 of NC_053024.1, forward strand.
TAACCAACAGCGGGATCTGGATACCCATGATGGCTCCCACATGTTCCACGATGTTCTCATCGGATGAACCACGATGTCAAGGACTTAATCAATCCCGTATACAATTCCCTTTGTCCATCGGTATGTTACTTGCCCGAGATTCGATCGTCGGAATCCAATACCTAGTTCAATCTCGTTACCGGCAAGTCTCTTTACTCGTTCCGTAACACATCATCCCGTGATCAACTCTTTGGTCACATTGCGCATATGATGATGTCCTACCGAGTGGGCCCAGAGATACCTCTCCGTTTACACGGAGTGACAAATCCCAGTCTCGATTCGTGCCAACCCAACAGACACTTTCGGAGATACCTGTAATGCACCTTTATAGTCACCCAGTTACGTTGTGACGTTTGATACACCCAAAGCATTCCTACGGTATCCGGGAGTTGCACAATCTCATGGTCTAAGGAAATGATACTTGACATTAGAAAAGCTTTAGCATACGAACTATACAATCTTTGTGCTAGGCTTAGGATTAGGTCTTGTCCATCACATCATTCTCCCAATGATGTGATCCCGTTATCAACGACATCCAATGTC